>NC_137081.1:89098391-89284455 GCF_951640355.1 Cnephaeus nilssonii
TGTTCAAAAATGCATATTGTTTGTAAAATAGTATTTTTTGATATCCGCTAAAGTTAATGGCACAACCTGGAAGAGAGACTGGGGAGAAGGGGCAGATCAATCCTTTGACTGTGCACCCAGCTCCCTATAACACTATATCTCATTTCTTTGCCAATCATCTTAAATTAGGTTGCATCTTACTAATAACTTCTTTTATATAAGGAGAAATTTCATAGCAATTCTGCCTCCCTGGTGCTGTGCAAAATTGATACACAATAGACATTGCTTGATATGCAGCTCTCCAGCCCCTTCTGAAAGTCTGCTGATCTTTCTCTTTAGAGCAAATAAAGCAGGTAAACTCAACAGCCGTGGGATTGGCACTATTAAATTCAGGGACATAAAATGAGGCACCAGAGGAGATAACTTCCCGCTCACAAGACCGCAAAAAGTCCACATCCTTAAACAATTGCCTTAGCTGCTGGAGTGGAGATCATGAAACATCTTTTCTATCAAGAAGCCACTCACTATCAAAGGGGGAGGAAGTGCAAGCAGTCCTCAGGGGGACATCATCACCCGGAATTCCACGTGCTTCGGAGGACATAAATGCTCATGCTAAGTGTGATTCTTATAACAACTGATCGCACCCCCTAAAGTCAGATCTTCAACATAAATACCCCCATTTTACACAGAATAATTGGGTTTTCTTGCTGTTGTTTTCCTACTGAGAAAAAAAAAAGTATTAAACTTTAGGAAGGAGAAGAAGGGTTGCACTAGGAATACCCAGAAAGGCTGAAGGAAAATAAAAATAACACCAGCAGGTGATAGGTATGTGATAAAGCAAAAAAAAAAAAGAGGGGGGCAGCAAAATATTACTGCATAATCAAGGTTATAAGTATATGAGTGTTCACTATATTTATTATATATATTAGAAATGTTTACAATAAAATGTTAAAAAGATAGGGTACAAAACTCTCCTTGAGTTTATCATACAATTGATTGTATTGATTGATTTGACAACTCATGGAATGGGAGAAAATATTTTCAAATTGTATATCTGGGAAGGGTCTAGTAACTAGAATACATAAAGAATTCTTACAACTCAACAATGCAAAGATAAATAACCCAATTAAAAATGACAAATCTTTTGTCATTAAAAGTTGTTCAACATTTTTGAATATTACAAAATATTCAAAATCCTATCTAATAAAAGAGCAATATGCAAATTGACCATACCCCCTACACCCACAAGCCATGCTCACCATCCAATCAGGAGCGAGTATGCAAATTAACCCAACCAAGATGGCTGCGGCCACAGAGAGAACAAGAGGCTTGGGTTTCCCTAGCAATGGAGGAAGCCAAGCTTTCCACCTGCCCTGGCCTGCCTTGGCCTCTGCTTAAGGCTACAAAGTTTCAATTATAGAATATAAATAAATCCCAACAAAAATGGCTGCGGCCACAGAGCAAGCAGGAGGCTTGGCTCGGCTCAAGGCTACAAAGTTTCAATTATAAAAGATAAATAAATCCCAGATACCAGGGCCTCTGCTTGGGTTGCCGGGGGGCGTGGCCGGCCTGCAAACCACCACAGGCCCCTCACCCAGGCTGCCCCATGTCCCAAGGGAACCCCCATTCTGATCCGGGACACCCTTCAGGGCAAACCAGCTGGCCTCCACCCATGTACCAGGCCTCTATCCTATCTAATCCTACTTAATAAAAGAATAATATGCAAATTGGCCATCACTCCAACACACAAGATGGCTGCCCCTATGTGGTCAAAGATCCTGCCCCCATGTAGACAAAAGATGGCCACCACAAGATGACCAGCAAGGGAGGGCATTTGGGAGGGACCAGGTCTGCAAGGGAGGGGAGTTGTGGGTGATCAGGCCAGCAGGGGAGGGCAGTTGGGAGGGAGCAGGTCTGCAGGGGAGAGCAGCTGGGGAGACCAGGCCTGCAGGGGAGGGCAGTTAAGGGTGACCAGGCCTGCAGGGGAGGGAAGTTGGGGGCGACTGGGCCTGCAGGGAAGGGCAGTTGGAGGGGACCCAGGCCTGCAGGGGAGAACAGTTGGGGGTGATCTAGTTGTCAGGGAAGCAGTTAGGTATCAATCATGCTGGCAGGGGAGCGGTTAAGTGTCAATCAGGCTGGCAGGGGAGCAGTTAGGGGCTATCAGACTGGCAGGCAGAGTGGTTAGGGGCAATCAGGCATCCAGGCCAGAGAGTGGTTAGCAGCCAGCAGTCCCGGATTGTGAGAAGGATGTCTGACTGCAGGATCAGGCCTAAACCAGCAGTCGGACATCCCCGGAGGGGTCCCAGAGTGGAGATTGTGCAGGCTGAGCTGAGGGACACCCCTCACCCCCCAGTGCACAAATTTCAGGCACTGGGCTTCTAGTTCAGTTATATAAGGGAATGAAGTACTGATGATACATGCTACACGTTAATGAGTCATGAAAAATTATAAGTGAAAGAAGCCAGAAACATAAGGCAGTATATTGCATGTTTTTATTTATATGAAATATCTGAATAGGCAAATTTATAGAAAAAAAAAGAATCTTCAATTATTAATCTGTGCTTCTCCATCCAATATATAGATAGATACTGCATCTAAACCATGTAAGAATGAAAGAGAATATATCTGGGTCAGAATGATATATTGTGATTACAATTTGTATATTTCTCCTCCTTGTTCTAAGAACTTGAGGAAGCTTCTGTGCTCCCAGTCTTTGGGGTGATTTGTCTTTTCTTGTCTTATACTCTCCAATATTGTAGCTACTAGACATGTGAAACTATTTCAAGTTAAATTTAAATTAATTAATTTGAACTATTTAATTCCTGATGGGCAGTAGCCATACTGCAAGTGATCAAGAGCCACATGTGGCCAGTGGCTACAGAATTGGACAGTGTGGAAGAGACATTTCCATGACCACAGATTGTACCATTAGACACACTGGCTGCAGATCTAGATCCTTGGGAAGTACAGAGGCAGAAACAGTTACAGAAAGGAAAGAGATGTCTGTCCACAGGAAGAGGACAGAGTGGGTCTCTCATGCAGGCTAAATGATGGCCTGGGAAACAGGAAGTGTTCAGAGAGACAGGTTTGTGGATCCATGAGGGCTGGACCCTGGGATTCAGCACTTCTGGCAAATGCAAAGATTTTGGTCCACATCACACAGAAATTAGCAATAAAATGAATCACTTGCTTGGACAATAGGACTAGTAATTATCATAAACAAACATTTGCAAAACGGTTTTCCTTTATGGAGTACTGTGTGAGTTTCTTAATTTCTCATGCTCAAAAAGGATTACCCAATAATCACCAAAATTGTGTATTGTCCGATCATCTCCGGTAGTTTCAGTTTGCAATAAATAAAATACAAAAATTTTCTAATTATGCTTATTAAAGTTTATAAAAAGGTTTATATTTGCTACCAATTAAATGGTCTCTAATGAATAACTATATACATACACATGCATATATGCATTCATGCACACATATATATGCATACATATATGTCTATATATGCATACATATATATATGTATGTATATATATGTGTGTGTATATATATATGACATTCGTAGGAATATTAAATCTATGAATTTTCCAGTTGCAAGTCCAAGAGTAGCAGTAGAGAATGAGGGTGAATGAGGCCTGCTCAAAGCAAAATGTCTCAGGAATAGAAATGCTCCCATTGCCCCTGTCTTCATCAGACCACCGTCCCTCTCACCTGAGTTACCTCACAATGTCAAATCTGTGATGACTGCAGATGGAGCAATTACCTTAACAATAGATTTGAGTGTGTCACACTTCTTTCTATACCCCTTCCATTATTACCCACTTACCAGGGAAAAACCTATGGCCTTAGCATAACCAGGAAGGGTCTTCAGGATGTGGCCCCTGCTCACCCTGTTGGCCCAATTGTCTACCACTCCCTCCTCTTTAAGCCTCACATGTATCAAAATGCTCTCCATTTTCTGAGAGTCCATCCCATCTCCCTCTGAGTCTTAGTGCATATTGCATCCTAGGGTGTGCCTCAGTTTACTTAATAACATGAGGATGCTAATAGAACCTTTTTCATAGGGTTTTTGTGCAGTGATCTAACCAAAGTGCATAGAATACAGTAGAGAGGTTAAAAAATCCCAAGTTGCCGAAACCGGTTTGGCTCAGTGGATAGAGCGTTGGCCTGCGGACTGAAAGGTCCCAGGTTCGATTCCGGTCAAGGGGATGTACATTGGTTGCAGGCACATCCCCAGTGAGGGGTGTGCAGGAGGCAGCTGGTCGATGTTTCTCTCTCATTGATGTTTCTAGCTCTCTGTTCCTCTCCTTTCCTCTCTGTAAAAAATCAATAAAATATATTTTTAAAAAAATCCCAAGTAAGTGTGCTTTGTTGTTAACAGATGGCTACTAAGCTGCCTCTGCTTTTGAAACAATTGCACATCTGAAGGAACCCCCAGGATGTACAGGCCATATGCTAACCTTTTGGAAGGATACTGCTTTTCTTTCTTCTTCTTTCTCTGTTCTTTCCCTCCCTCCCTCCCTTCTTTCTTTCTTCTTCTTTATTAAGGGAGGGATTTTCAGATATACCCATCAAATTACCCACTAACATTGCTCACCTAAGATAAGTCTTGTTGAAGTGGCCAGGAAAAAAAGTCAGTATTAAATAGATGGAAAGATATCATTGGATCCAGAATCAGGGCATCAACCTACAATGCACCTGACACCACCTCTCAAAATTCTCCTCATTGAAACCAAAGAAAGTCTGAGAATCACAGACAAGAGGGGCCTAAAGAGACATGACAAGTGAATGTAGTGTGATGTCTTGGATGGAATCCTGGAAAAGAAAAAGACACTGGGCAAAAACTAAGAAAATTAAATAAACTACAGGCTTTTGCCAATATCAATTCATTAATTATAACAAACTTATTGTACTAAAGTAAGTGGAGCAACTGGGTGCAGGGTATATGGGTACTTTCTTTTTTAATCCTCTCAATTTTTCTGAAAATCTAAAACTATTCTAAAAAACATAGACTATTAAAAACTCAGATATTCATAATTGCTGAAACTTGGAAGCAGCCAAGCTGTCCTTCAGTAAATGAATGGGTAAACAAAATGTGATGCATTTATCAAATGGAATATTATTTAGTACTTAAAAAAAAGTGCTGTCAAGCCATGAAGACATATGGAGGAACCTTAAGTGAATATTACTGAGTGAAAGAAGCCAATCTGAAAAGGCTATATACTATAGGATTCCAACTATATGACATTCTGAAAAAGGCAAAACTATGAAGACAGTAAAAAGGCCAGTGTCAGAGGACCTGAATAGACACTTGTCCCAAGAATACATACAAATGGCCAACAGATATATGAAAATATTCTCAATTTCACTAACTATTAGGGAAATGCAAATCAAAAATACAACTACCTAATTGGCTATCAGCAGATGAGTGGTAAAAAACTGTGGTACATCTACACAATGGAATACTATGCTGCTGTAAAAAGGAAGGAACTCCTACCATTTGCAACACAATGGATGGAGCTGGAGAGCATTATGCTAAGTGAAATAAATCAGTCAGAGAAAGATAAATATCACATGAACTCACTCATTTGTGGATTATAATGAACAACATAAACTAATGAACAAAAACAGATCCAGAGACAGAGAAGCATCGATCAGATATTCAAACCTCAGATGGAAGGTAGGGGAGGAGGGTAAGGGGGAGAGATCAACCAAAGGACTTGTATGCATGCATATAAGCATAACCTATGGATGCAGACAACAGGGGGTGAGGGTGAGGGCATGATTGGGGGCAATGGGAAGATAAAGACACATATGTAATACCTTAATCAATAAAGAAAAAAAACTACAAAGAAATACCACCTGACATCTGTTAAAATGTCTATTATAAACAATCTATAATAATAAAAGCATAATATGCTAATTAGACCAGACATCCTTCTGGACGACCTTCTGGACAAAGCCAGGGCTGTGAGGGAAGCCCGGGTCTCAGGTGCCAGAGGGAAGCCAGTACCAGCAGCCGGGGGAAGGAAGGCCGACTCTCATATGAATTCCATGCATTGGGCCTCTAGTAGAAGTAATAACAAGTGTTGGGGGAGTTGTGGATAAAAAGGAATCCTCTTTCATTATTGGGAATTTGAATTGGTACAGCCACTATGGAGCACACTATGGAGTCTCCTTAAAATTTAAGAATGGGGTTACCATGTGACTCAGCAACCACTCATCTGGGTATCTACAGGAAATTTTTAAAAACATATACTCACAAAGATATATGTACCCATATGTTCACTGCAATATCATTCATAGTGACCAAAACATGGAAACAATCAAAGTGTCCTTAGATACAGAATTGGATAAAGAAGATGTGGTACATATACACAATGGAATAATAGTAATAAGAAAAGATGAAATACTGGCATTTGTGACAACATGGATGGCTATTGAGAATATCATGCTAAGCAAAACAAGTCAGACAAAAAAGTAAAGAACCATATGATTTCACTCATATGTGGAATATGAAACTGAAAGCAACAAATGTAAGAACAAGACAAACAAAAACTCATAGACAAACGTAACAGTATGGTGGTTACCAGAAAGAAAGGTGAGTAGGGTGGTGGTATTGAAGTGTGGAGGAAGTTGAGAATATGTTGATGGAAGGAGATTGCATTGTGTGGTGGGCACACAATACAATATACAGATGATATAACACAGAATTTTACAATTGAAACCTGTCCAATTTTATTAACTAACTAGAGGCCCGGTGCACGAAATTCGTGCACGGAGGGGGGTTGTCCCTCAGCCCAGCCTGTACCCTCTCCAATCTGGGACCCCTCAAAGGAAGTCGGACATCCCTCTCACAATCCAGGACTGCTGGCTCCCAACTGCTTGCCTGCCTGCCTTCCTGATTGCCTCTAACCGCTTCTTCCTGCCAGGCTGATCACCCCCTAACCACTCCACTGCCAGCCTTTTTTCCCACAAGTTCCCTCCTCTGCCGGCCTGGTCACTCCTAACTGCCCTCTCCTGCAGGGTTGATCACCTCCAACTGCCCTCCCTGGCAGGCCTGGTCCCTCTCAACTGCCCTCCCTTGCAGGCCTGGTCCTTCTCAACTGCCCTCCATTGCAGGCTTGGTCCCTCTCAACTGCCCTCCCTTGCAGGCCTGGTCCTTCTCAACTGCCCTCCCTTGCAGGCCGGGTGCCTCCCAACTGCCCTCTCCTGCTGGCCATCTTGTGGTGGCCATCTTGTGTCCACATGGGGGCAGGATCTTTGACCACATGGGGGCAGCTATATTGTGTGTTGCAGTGATGATCAATCTGCATATTACTCTTTTATTAGATAGGATAGAGGCCTGGTACAGGGGTGGGGGCCAGTTGGTTTTCCCTGAAGGGTGTCCCGGATCAGGGTGGGGTTCCCTTGGGGCGTGGGGCAGCCTGAGCGAGGGGCCTGTGGTGGTTTGCAGGCTAGCCACGCCCCCTGGCAACCCAAGCGGAGGCCCTGGTATCTGGAATTTATTTTCCTTCTACAATTGAAACTTTGTAGCCTGGAGCAGAGCCAAGCCTGGGGCTCCCTCCGAGGCCGACAGCCATTTCTGATGGGGTTATAATTGAAACTTTGTTGCCTTAAGCGGGTGGGCCCGGCCAGGGTGTGCGGAAAGCTTTGCTTCCCC
Organism: Cnephaeus nilssonii; assembly: GCF_951640355.1. Taxonomy (NCBI): domain Eukaryota; kingdom Metazoa; phylum Chordata; class Mammalia; order Chiroptera; family Vespertilionidae; genus Cnephaeus; species Cnephaeus nilssonii. Next base: position 89,106,040 of record NC_137081.1, read on the forward strand.
TGTTGCTGGGAGCAACCCTGGCCTGCTCTCTCAGGCTCCGTTCTGCCGCCATTTCTGTTTGAATTTATTTACCTTCTATAATTGAAATTTGTAGCTTGAGTGGAGGCTTAGGCCTGGCAAGGGCAGGCGGAAAGCTTGGCTTCCTCTGTTACCTAGGAAACCTTGCTCTCTGTGGCTGTAGCCATCTTGGTTGGGTTAATTTGCATACTTGCTCTGATTGGATGGTGGGCGTGGCTTGTGGGTGTGTCGGAGGTATGGTCAATTTGCATATTTGTCTATTATTAGGTAGGATGTCACCCCAATAAATTTAAAAATCAGGGAAGAAAAGGCCAGTCTTTTTCAGGGTTAGAGTGAATAGTCAAAACACAGAGGCTCTTTAGAGCAGTAAAAATACTCTGTATGATACTATGAGGAATACATGTCATTATACATTTGTTTAAACTCATAGAATGTAAAATACCAAGAGTGAAGAACTGTAATGCTAATTAAGAAATTTGGGTAGCAATGATGTGATAATGTAGGTTCAATTGGAACAAATGTACCACTCTGGTGGGAGATGTTGATGGTAAGGAGGTTATGCATTTTGGAGGACAGGATGTATATACAAAAATGTTGTACCTTCCTCTTAATTTGCTGTGAATCTAAGCTGCTATAAAAACCTTTATGAAAATCAGGACTTCTGAGTTGTATAAACAAACCCACAATAGAGTAGATGAATAACTGTGGCTTGGATTCAGTTAATTAACCTTTCTGAGATGTTATTTCCTTATGCAATGAGATGGTTGAGAGAAAAATCTTTTACTTTTTCAGAAAATTCTAAAAGCCCATGAATTTGAATAGAGAAAGAAGACACAATTATAAAATGATGAACTAGTTATTATCAAACACCATTTTGTTGAACCAAATCTTAATCTGAAAATTAAAAGAAAAATGTACTTTTGTAAGTATGTAAGTATATATTTGTATGTGTGTGAGTGTGTGTTTAATGATTTGATGCTGTTGGGGATGGCAGTAGGTTTGAGAATTAAAGAATATGATTTTTTCCTTGACTTACTCATTTTGGATGCTTAATAAAAGAAAGAAAAAATGGACTGCAACTCAGCCTGTCTATGGTTGTCTTCATCAGTTCACTAATGGGTGGATGAAGGGGACACTTCAATGCATTTTAAAATAAACTCAACTTCCTAGATTCTCTTTGATAACATACTGGACAATGATTCAGACCAGGATAGAATACCTGGAGAGAGGGTATTTAGAGCCAACTGTGGTACTATGGAAGAATTAGCTTTTCACTGGTCATTTAAAAAACACTTTTCACTGAGAAGCAAAAGATAAAAATAAGTAAACTTAGGATAATATGGAAAGTCAAAGAAGTTATTTCTCTGGGATAGAAAAAGATTTCAAGCATTTTTGTTTGATTTTAATTGAAATTCTAAGTCAAAAGTGCAAGAAGAAGAGGTGAGATCAGTAGTATTAATTCAGAATTCCATGCTATTTTGACTAATATGCAAATGAGCCATTGTTTGGGGTCAAAGGCAGAAGAGAACTTTGAGAAGTCTTCTTCCTCAACCAGAATCTCAAAAGCAAATTCTCTCAAATATACCAAACTTTCCACTGATAACATTCTCACTTTTAATAGAAATCACGCTGGCCATCTTTCTCTGGACCACCTGAGCAGGGATGACTCTATCTAAATCTATAGGATAAAAGAGTGAAGGCTTTGGAGTTCTTCTCCAGGTTCCCATTCTAGCTCTACCTCTAAACAGATAAGTAATATTGAACACATTACTTTACCTTTCTTCAACTTCAGTTTCATAGTTTTAAATACTTTTACCTAGAAAATTTGCTTTAATAATTAAAAGCAAAAACCTACACAGAAACACCTACCACAGTACTGAGCAGTCTCGACTCCATCTAGACCTACCCAGAAAAGAGCTGAGAAAGGCAGTCCTGTCATCCACTCCCTAGGACAGCCTTGGGATGGACATGAGCATCAGCAGTATGCTGGGCCAGACTCTATCTGTACCTGCTGTGGGCTTCTAGTTCCTGGGCTGATCTGCTCCCTATGATTAACACATTTTTCTATAGATATGCTTCATATATTACTTGGTGTGGGGGATACTTGGTCTCTCTTAGATGATATAGAAGTGTCTGATAATTCAGGTGCATATTTTAAATTCTAATTCAAAATTGATATTATATTTTTCCTGTATCCAAATTCTTCAGGTATTCTGTCAGTGTGTACTGGGCTTATGAGAGCAGAGTGGTAAATATTCAGACATTTTGTGAGCTGGTTGTAAAACATAAACATTATTAAAAACTAAGGGCCCAGTGCATGAATCTGTGCACTTTGAAAGGAACTGTGGTCTGCAAGTATGTAGTGGGCACAGGGGCGGGTCTCAGGCCATCCTCTATGCCCCCACCTGGCCCCTCCTGCCACAGCTGCTGGTCCCCTATCTGCCAGCAGCCCTGCTCCCATGCGCTGATGGCACCGGCCCCACTCACACCCGCTGACAGCATGGAGCGATTTAGGCTGGCACCAGCAGTAGGTGTAAGTGGGGCCAGTGTGGTCAGCAGGTGCGAGCAGTGGCTGCTGCCCCTATTTCCCCTCAGGAGAAGGGGAAGTTGGAGAAGCCCTGAGGGGCAATTGGGGTTGGAAGCTGCCACTTGCATCTGCTGGCAGCTCTGAGTGATTGGGGCCAGCGTTGGCAGCAGGTGTGAGTGCCAGGGGGGACCACGGTGTGCAGGAGCAAAGAATTTTCAGTAACCACCAGAGGCTTGCACTAATGACAGCAACCTGCATCCTGCCTTGGTCTGATGCTCCCGCTCACCTGCTCCATCATCCCACCGCGGCCAACACCCACCATGTTCCATGCTCTGCTGCATGCTGCCAACACCTGCCATGTCCCACGCACACCCATTGGTAGTCAGCACATGTCATAGTGACTGGTTGTTTGGTTGTTCTACCGTTCAGTCTATTTGCATATTAGCCTTTTATTATATAGAATAAAATTATAGATTCCAAAATGGTGATGGAATAAACGGAAGCTACATTGACACTCTCCCAGAACCAAATTAGGAAAAGAACTAAAACACAGAAAAACCACCCTGAATAATCAACTGAATACTAACTGGAGAGAAGCCTAATAACCAAGGATGGAAAGTGGGGATCAACTAGAGACTGGGGGAAATTTCAGAGAAGTGAAACTGCTGACTGGACTCCCACAGACAGCAGCTGAAGTTCCAGAGGAATATCTCAGTTGTGGAGGATTCCAACTGAGAACTTTTGGATCTAAAACCCAAGCTGTACCCCCCATCCCATTTGGTGGCAAAAAGCAGCAGGATTGCTGTCTGCCAGGGAGAGAGGGCTTGGAATGCAAGTACCTTCTTAAAGGGCTAACCCACAAAATTTTGTGTGCAATAACTCACATTGGGCTCTGGAAGAGGAAGGGCAGAGTGGAATGGATATGTGTGAACAGAAGCCAGGTTTGAGGGCTCTGGGGTTGGAGCTTGGAGGGAAACCATGTCAGTTCCCTGTACTGTCATTCCCTCACAATGCAGAGGACATCTTTCTCCAGCAAACCTTTGCTTTCAAAGTAGGTTTTGCCTGGGGGAAGGCAGTTGCCACACCCTGTTGTAAGAGCTCTCATCCCACCTTGTAGTTTATAGCCTAAGGCTAATCAATTATGACTGTCATTGTGACTGCAGGCAGAAGCAGGTATCTGAAGGATTTGTGTCTTTGCCTGATCTAATCTGATCCCCAGAGCTAGGAAAAGCAGACCCTGGTCCTTTCCAAAGACACCCAGCCATAGCAGAGGGGGCCACAACCTATGGATTGCTGATAGCTCCAAACATTGTACTTGAGGACAGTCACAAACGGTATCTGGCATTGTCCTGCACTGGAGATTGGGACTCATAGCAATTCTACCTAGTACACAGACACAAACGAAAATAGGCAGGCAAAATGGGGAGAAAAAAAAAAAAGCAGCCCCAAATGAAAGGACAAGCAACTTCTCCAGAAGAAGAGATAAATAAAATATAGATAATAAATTTATTAGACATAGAGTTCAGAATAATGATGTAAAAGATGTTCAGTAGCTTGAGAAAAGATATAGTAACTATGAAAAATGACATAGCACTAATAAATAATACACTGGAAGAAATACACAGAAGATTAGGGGAAGCTGAAAATTAAATCAGTTTAATAGAAGACAAGGTAGAGAGAAATCACTCAATCAGAGAACCAAATAGAAAAAACAAAACAAAACAAAAAACCAGAATTTAAAAACAAGAGGACAGATTAAGGGAGCTGTGGGACAACATGAAACTTAACAATATTCACATCATGAGAGTGCCAAAAGTGGAATAAAGTGAGTAAGGAATAGAGAACATGTTTGAAGAAATAATGGCATAAAACTTCCTTAACCTGGTGAAGAAAAAATTCACACAAGTTCAGGAGGCACAGAGAGTCCCAAGGAAAAAGAACCCAAATGAAACCATGCCTAGACACATCATAATTAAAATGCCAAAAATTAAAGACAAAGAGGGAATCAGAAAGAGAAAAGCAATTTGTTAGCTACAAAGGAGCTCCCATAAAGCTTCCAACTGATTTTTCATCAGAAACTCTACTGGCTAGAAGGGAATGGCATGAAGCATTCAAGGTAATGAAAGCAAAGATCTGAAACAAAGATTACTATATCTAACAAGGCTATCATTCAAAATAGATAGTGAAATAAAGAGCTTCCCAGATAAAACTACACTAAAGGAGTTTATCACCACTAAACCAGTACTGCAAGAAATGTTGAAGGGACTGCTGTAACAATAAGAAGAAATATATACAGAGAGAAATTTAGACATACAGAATTAAAATGGCAATAAATAAGTACCAATCAATAATAACTATAATTGTAAGTGGGCTAAATGTTCCAATCAAAATACATAGGGTAGATGAATGGATATGAAAACATGATCCAAATATATGAAATCTACAAGAAAACCACCTCAGAACAAAAGACTCACAAGGGTGAGAGTGAGAGATGGAAAATAATATTTGACAAAGTAGGCAAGAGTATACAATGGAGTCAAGACAGTCTCTTCAATAAATGGTGTTGGGAAAATTGGACAGCTATATGAAAAAAAAATGAAACTAGACCACCAACTTACACCATACCCAAGACTAAACTCAAAACTGAAAAAAATACTTAAATGTTAAGTTGTGAAACCATAAAAATCCTAGAAGAAAACATAGGCAGCACAATATCAGAAGTCACTCATAGTGATAGGTCTATGGATATGTCTCCTAGGGCAACGGAAACTAAGGATAAAATAAACAAATGGGACTACATCAAAATAAAAAGCTTCTGCACAGCAAAAGAAACCATCAACAACAACAAAAAAAAGGAAGTCCACTTTATGGGAGAATATATTTGACAATGTTATACCTGATAAAGGGTTAATGTTCAAAATATATAAGGAACTCATACAACTTAACAATAGGAAGACAAATAATCCAAACCAGAAGGTCATGGATCAATTCCAGTCCTGGCACATGCCCAAGTTGCAAGCTCAATCCCCAGTTGGAGGCATTCAGGAGGCAGCCAATCAATGATTCTCTCTCATCATTGATATTTCTATCTCTCTCTCCCTCTATCTTCCTCTCTGAAATCAATAATAATACATATTTAAGAAAAATGAAAATGGGCAAAGGGCCTAAATGGACACTTCTCCAAAGCAGACGTACAAATAGGCCAAGTGACATATGAAACAAATGCTCAAAGTCATCATCAGAGAGATGCAAATTAAAACAACAATGAGGTATCACATCACACCTGTGAGAATGGCTACCATCCACAAATCCACAAATGGCAAGTGCTGGCAAAGATGTGGATAAAAGGAAACTCTAGTACACTGCTAGTGAGAATGCACACTGGTTCAGTCTTTATGGAATACAGTATAGAGTCTCCTCAAAAGATTACAAATGGAATTTCCGTTTGATCCAGTGATCCTAATTCTGGGAATATGTCCTAAACATGCCAAACCACCAATCAGAAAGAATGTATGCACTCCTATGTTCATAGCAGCACAATTTACAATAGCTAAGATCTGGAACAGCCCAAGTGCCCATCAGTAGATGAGTGGATAAAAAAGCTGTGGTACATTTACCCCATGGAATACTATGCAGCAATAAAAAGAAGGATCTCTTACTCTTTGAAACAGCATGGAGGGACCTAGAGAATATATGTTTAGTGAAATAAGCCAGTCAGAGAAAGACAAGTATCAAATGATCTCACTCATGTGGAATCTAATGAACAAAATGAACTAATGAACAAAATAGGTACAGAGGCATAGAACCATGGAACAGACTATGGAATCTCAGAGGGAAGGTGGGGGATGGTGGGTGGGTGGGAAGAGATCAACCAAAGAACTTGTATGCATATATGCTTAATTCATGGACACAAATAAGAGAGTGGTAAAGGCCTGGGGGGAGAGGGGAGGAGGGTTAGAAGAGGTTGTTGGGGAAAAAGGGGGCATGTGTAATACTTTCAACAATAAAGATTTTTTTAAAATAAAAAAGAGAGAAAGGGAACAGCTTTAAAAAATAAAAAATAGTTAATTTTCAAAATGAAAAATAAAATAAAATTATATAAGCTAGCAATTAATAAACCATATTACTAAAAACAAAAGGAATACTCATAATTATTTTTCAGTTGTTTTCGTGCATTTCACAGCCCTATGTTCTGAAGTTATTTTTGTCTCTGTGGCTGCGGGACTGGAATGCCACAGAACCTGTGCTCTCCCGTCTCCCCCAGCTCCACCCTCGTGTGGGCCAGTGGCCTGGGATCAGCCGCGGTGACGCAGTCACATCACAGACCATCTCACCGACTGTCTAGAACTCAGAATGTGTTGAAGAAAATACTACAATACAAATTATCTGAAAAGTGTGTCCCGCTGCAGCCATGATATTTTAATAGTATAAAAACTGAACAAATACTTTACTAGTATTCAAAAATTATTATCTAATTCATCAAAATGCCTCTCACGTCACTGACAAACAAGTGCAGTTCCAGCAACTGCCTTTTTGCTTCATGTTCACGTTCCTTATTAACATAAATGAAAATGTCAGTGATATGCATGTTGGAACTAAACTCCTTCACAAATGGTAACCATAGGTTGACTATGAAAGCCAGAATTTGCAAAAATCAACATTCTGTGAGAGTCACATGACTACATGAAATGTACAATAAGACTCATATATTTTTACTCTTATTTATAAATTGTATGCTATGAATTTTTACGTAACTAAATTTATAATAAACTTATATATACGTATACATACTTTTTTGGAAGGCTAATATTGCACATTTACCATGGACACTACAAAAATGTGTCTATATGTTGTTTACATGCATTATAGTGAATGAGTCATATCTTTTCATATTTAAGGTCCTTACCAATGTTTCTCCAAACCATACAACTATGAGCTTGTTCCAAACGGTGTCCAACTGCTTGGCATTCACTATAGAAGAGAAGCCGGTGCTGGGTGTTTGACTGTCTGCAGGTGAGATGACAGGAGCATGCATTCCCGGGCAGCCTGCCTAGGCTTCCCGTCCCAGCCCTGCCGTCTACAAGCTAATGTCTGCAGACAAACAACTTACTTGGTGCAGCATCAATGAATAAAACAAAAAGTACTAAAGCTTAAAAATAAAACAAAACAATAATTATTTAAAATCACAATGCTGAGTCTGTTTACTTGCTAGGCCAGGGAGCACTCATTTATGAAGGAGAAAGATTTTTTTCAAGGCTGGAAAGGGAAGGTTGTGCAATTGTGTCAATTCAGCAATAAAAACCAGCACTCAGACGGAATGGAATGAGCCTATAAGTCTGCACACAGTTGGTCGTAGGAACTCCCATTTGTTCCTGGCCAGGCCAGTATCTTTCACTAGGGCCGGTAACGAGGCCAAAGCTCATTGACCCACATGGACTTCAGCTCATTAGAGTCAGTGAGATGAATCACAGCAGATAAATCTCTTGGTTTTGTTTTCCTATATTCGTTTTGTTTGCCATGTAACCTCATTTAAATTATATATTAAATTCAAAATTTTTAAAATACCTAGAAGGGAAAAATGGCTTCATCCTATGGAGAACAGATCTGCCTACGCCTGTGATGTGACAGTAGGGACCAGAGGGGCCCACGATGAAACATTTTTGTCACAGCCATGGACTCCATAGACTGTCAGAAGGAAAGTCACCGTGTAGGGAAAGTACTTAGAATGCGGCACATGGTCAGCACTGGATGGATGTCAGGCATTTGCATGTTTAGTTCAGAAAAAAATCTGAGTAAAATCCAGCCTAGCCCTATGTCCCAGTGATCCAGCAATTGTCACCTCAGACTCGTCAAATTAAGAGGATACTGTCACCTACAACCTCTATCTTTGTAACATCAGAGCTTGGCATAGATTCTGAGATTATCATTGTTAAACTATTCTGCAGAAGCAGTAATATACCTGGAATATTTTTCTTTTCTTACATTGTATGAGATCAGCTCTGAGCATAGTTAAAAACATATATACATAATTCTTACTGTTGAAAGTATTTCAGATGTCCCCCTTTTTCCTTCCATTGACCCCCTCCACCCTGCTCCTGCCCCTCCCCAGGCCTTCACAGCACTATTGTCTGTGTCCATAGGCTATGCATATATGCTTGTAAGTTCTTTGGTTAATCTCTTCCCTCCCCTCCCCTGCTTGGATTCCTCTGGACATATTTTGTTCATCAGATTATTTTATTCATTAGATTCCACATATAACTGAGATCATGTGACACTTGTCTATTTTCAATATAAAAAGCACAAATGTGAATTTATTATATGCCAACTATATTTCTAATTTGTCCCTACTTTATAGAGTGGCAACGCACAGAGAGGTTAAAGTTTGTTGTCCAAGTACAAATAGCAAGTTACCAATGAAGCCGGATTTGAATCTGTAACTATGGAAGGCCACAACGCATGTCCCTGCCACTGTGTACACGGCCTTCTTCCCACACTGAGGATTTGTCTGTGAGGAATTTCAGAACTCTGCGAAAAGATGTATGTGTCCTAGAAAAAAATCCTCTATCTTATTTCAAAAGACCAGATGGATGTCCCCTTTGGGGAATCACCAGGAAGGGCTGAGAGCAAGTAAGAGAAGCTAAACTGAGAAGAGGGCTATTCGTCAGCCAGTATGTTCCTCAGAGACCATTGGAGCCAACCCCTGGCTTCTGGGCAGTTTATTCTTGGGTTCCTGTCAGTAATGTCAGAAGATAGTACCGTAACCGACCTTAATCTCCTCATTTGCACACAACTGTGGAATATTTTTACTTATTTTCTCTCAGTCTGTGCTAATATTACATTTTCCAATGTTAGTAAGAAAGGAAAAGAAAAATATCTAAAATAGAAAAAAATGTATTGATTTTTAAAAAGCAGTTTTTTTGTACCAACACTTATACCTCAAGGCCTTACCTCTAAATCCTATCACCTATGACATCTATCTGTATCTCTTACCCCTCCCGAGGTCAGCTGGTATCTGTCTACATGCATTTCTGTTACTGCTTAGTAAGCTTTTCCAAACTGGGTGCCTTAAAAGAAGATCCCCTCAAGCCCTGGTCACGCTTTCAGATGACACAGCCCACAGCCACCCAACTGAACTGTTCCTAACTCCTAACCCTCAGAAAGTAAGTGATGGAATAAATATGTCTTGTTTTAAGCTGCTAAAAAAAAAAAAAAAAAAAAAAAAAAAAACCACCAAAAAAACCACCCCAAATTAAAATTAAAAAATAAATAAATAAGGAGTCCCCACATTTCCCTGTAAAGGACCAGATAACATATTTATTTAGACTTTGAAAGCTAGATTGTCTCAGTCATAACTACTAACTCTGTCCTGCTAGGGAAAAGCAGCAATAGGCAATGTATAAACCCACAGTGTGTCTGCGTTCCAATCAACTTCATTTACAAAGTAAGCAGGGACCTTTGCAGAAATGACAATTTGTTATTTCTAACAGTTTTCTGGGCTGCCCTTTACATGTGGCTGTGACCACACTAACCAGGGAGCTTGGCTTGGGCTGGAACATGTCAAGAAGCATAACTCACATGTTGGGCACCTCAACTGGGGTCCTTGAAACAGATGGGCCTTCCTGTCCCTCCTCTCTACATGTGTCTCCTGTCACTCAGCAGTCCAGCTCCCACTGATTACCTGGAAGTTAAGGAGATCCCAAAGCAGAAGTAGAAGCTTCCACAACACCTCATGCTCAGACAGAGAACTTGCACAAAGTTAGGTGGTGAAAGCAAGTTACAGGACAGGCAGCCTGACCTTATGGGGAAGAGACACAGGGGCTGTCTCCTTCCGGGAAGAACAGCACGCACCCACAGGAATGGGGGGCTTGGTGGTGGCACCTTTTACAAAAACCTACCATAGCTCTTATCACATGTATCACATAATATATGGCAAGGTAACAGTGTGTGCAGAAGTACCAAATCACGGAAGTTTATGGTCGAACTGAAAAAAAAGAGGGATCACTGAGTATAAGGAAAGAAGAATCCACTAAAGTTCATTAAGTTGTTTTTTTTAAATACATTTTTATTGATTTTTAGAGACATAAGAAGGGAGAGAGAGAAGTATTGGTGTAATAGCAAAACATAGTTTGGCTGCCTCCTAAAAGCCTGGGCATGTGCCCTGACAAGGAATCAGACCTGCAACCTTCCCATGCACCAGGTGATGCCCAACCAACTGAACCACAATGGCCAGGGCCAAAAATGGTTAAGTTTTAAATAAGCACCAGTCACTGCGCTAGAATGCCAAGGATACACATAGACAGCCAGGGCTGTCTCTTCAAGTTCACATGATCTGAGAAAGAAGGGCCTGAAAGAAAATAATTTCAGAAACTTAATTCATTCTAGTGTAGAAATTGGAATAACCAAAGAACCATGGGATCACACTGCAGGGGATTCTGCCTGGAGATGTTAAGGAAGGCTTTGAGGAAGAGATAATATTAAAATAAAATCTTAACTAATAAGGAGGGGTTGACATGTTGGACCAGACGTAGGGCTGTTCTAGACAGAAGGGCAGTGTATACAGGTGGGGAGACTAGAAGAGCTTGGCTGCTCAGGGGAATGGGAGATGAACATTAGGGAAGGAGCTGCAGAGTGCAGTTGGGAACAGAGTCAGGAAGGCTTGAGTGACAGACGAAGATGCCCTACATCCACCCTGTAGGTGAACAGTGATCGAATGCAGGGTTTCAGAATGTTAAACAGCAGTGCAGAACAGAAACTGGTGAAACGAGAAATGAGACAGGGATATCTGTGTGAATGCTTTTACAGTACTACAGGCAAGAATTGATGACAAATTGGGGAAAAACACACACATTTGAACATGTGTGTGTGTGTGTGTGTGTGTGTGAGTGAGTGTGTGTGTGTGTGTGTGTGTGTGTACAGCTAAGTGAGGGGAAACTGCTTCAGAAAACTTAGGGGGAGAGGGATAACAGTGGTGATGAAGAGTGGGTGAAGAGACAGCAAACACAAAGCATGTTTTCTTATATATATAAATACTAGTGGCCCAGTGCACAAAATTCATGCACAGTGGGGGCAGTTCCCTCAGCCCAGCCTGCACCCTCTCCAATTGGGGACCCCTTGGGGTATGTCCGACTGCCGGTTTAGGCCTGATATCGATTGGGCCTAAACCGGCAGTCAGACATCCCTCTCGCAATCTGGGACCGCAGGCTCCTAATCGCTCACCTGCCTGCCTGCCTGATCGCCCCTAACTGCCTCTGCCTGCCTGATCACCCCTAACTGCCCTCCCTTGCTGGCCTGATCTCACCCAGGAATGCCTTCCCCTGCCAGTCTGATCTCGCCCCCAACTGCCCTCCCCCGCCAGCCTGGTTGCCCCCAACTGCCCTCCCCTGCCAGCCTAATCTCGCCCCAAACTGCCCTCCTCTGCTGGCCAATTTGGTTCTAATTGGTCAGTTTCTATGCCAGTCAGTGTCAAAAGCTCTGCCTTCTAGGCTACCAATACCTCCTCACAATTGACCCAGATTTGGTTCTGATTGGCCAGTTTCTATGACAGTCAGCATCTCTGGGCCTATCAACAGGGCCTGATGGGAAAGGCAGGGCTGATCAGCAGCCCCAATGGAGGCTCAAAGAGAAATGGAGGCAGGGCTGCTGGCCAGGCTCGAAGGGAAAGAGAGAGGCAAGTGCTGGTCAAAAGCTGCCACAGACACTACAGATCAGCCCCTGCTTCTCTCTTCAGGTCTCTTTCCCGGCCTGATTCGCAGCCCCCTCAGCAGTCACTGCTGGGTCACTGGGCCTGCAGCTGCAGTAGTCAGTGCTGGGTTGCCATGGCCCAGCTTCACTGCAATCCACACACATCCTCTGTGCTCATCTTAGTTTGGCCAATTCCCACTCATCCTTCCAGACTTGCTTAGACTTAATCTCTATCAAGAACCCAATCCCAGGGCAGGTCCCTCCATCCCAAAAATGATTATTCTGTTTAATTTGCTTACTGATTCATCTCTTCCTTTAGACCACGGCTCCCTAACAGTGTTCTTCATCATGCCCCAGGAGTTAACGTAGACCCAGCAAAGAGTAAAGGCTTTAGAAATGGTTACTGAGCTGGGTGTGGTGGGATGCAAAGGGGAACTAGTGTTAGTGCTAAGAACAAATATTATTGCTATTATTAATATTCTCAGGAAAGGAGGGTGGCAAGGATTGATGTGTTCATTTATCTAATTAGGACGACCAACCTAATTAAGAATTCCTTATTACTGGGTATGAACATTACTCACATGTAATTATCTGCTTGCTATTATTAAAATACATTGCCACTGAATTTAGTATTTTCACCACCTTTTATTTTTTAACATTTCACAGCTAACTTTACCTATGAATTATCATATTACATTTTCAATGGGTGTAAGATAATTGACCTTCTCTTCATGAGGCACCAATAAGTTCACCCTGTGATAATTAAATCTCAGATGTGAGCCATTATTTAAGGGTAATGGATTTTCATCAGTTTGGCAATACATTATTGTTTAACAGGTCCATCCGACTCTACACTTCACACCTTAGTTTTTAATTCCCCCTAAGATACAACACAAGCTAGCTAACTGCATGTCCCGAAATAAACTTCGTCCTTTTCCAATCATACCAGGGTACTCCCCTCTTGTATTGAATTAATTGCATAATTATTTACCTCTTTCAGAAAGCCAAATTTCTACACCTTATTCTAGAATTCCAGATCATTCTATCTGCCTAACTCCCCTACACTCTTTTTTTTTTTTTCAAAAAGTCATCAGGCTTACTGACTTATTTCCTGAAATTTGCCTCATCTTCTATCTCAGCTACTGACAGTGCCCTAGATAGGATCTCAGCATCTCTGACTTGCACTGCAAGGCCAGTTCCTGTCCTATCTCCCTCCTCAGCCTCTTCCCTCAATTCCATTTGGCTGAGAATTCTAAAGCAGAAATCAGGCCATGTCACATGGCTCCATGGACCATTCCAAACCTCCCCAAAGCCCTCGGTATTCTTGTTGATTAAATAAACATAAATCAATAAATAAGCCACCAATTCCAAAATATCACTGCCAAAGTCTTGTTTATGATTACATTTCAACAAAACAAAGACCAATGAGTGATTTTTTTTTTCTTGGTAGCTCATATAGAGTTTGGTTATATATGGGATTTGAAACAGAAATTGATAGATCTCAGCAGTGAGTATCTTATAGATAGTGATGTATGTATGCAAGGAAAACTAAGGTCTAGACTAGAGAATGTGTGATTAGGGATCCACCATGCTTTTCATGAACACAGCAGTTCCACATATTTGGCCCCATTAGGTCAGATTAGTGCTAATAAAATGTATTTGAACAAATTGCTCACTTGTTGAAAACACATTTTGATAAGTAAATGTCTAATTTAGTATAAGCAAAAGGGGGGAAATTAATTTACTAAGGAGACATCACATTTCCTAACATTGCAATACGTAATTTTAAGTACATGGCTACTAGTGACTATTCGTGATTCTCTGCATTCATTAAAATGAGAAGTAGATTTACAGGACAGAATGTATGCTTTAAAGGAAACAGCTATTTTTCATGACAGGCTTTTGTAACTCAGCTGGCTCTTCCTGTCTGTTGCTTCAAGTTTCTCAGTAGTTTCCATGCACAGCAGTAGTATTCTTCTAAACGTAGAAGTTGCTTCCTGTGATTACCAGCTACTTTTTCACATCAATATTCTCTAAGCACTTCAGAGAGGAACTTAAGGAAAGTGTAATTCTGGTTGAAAAGGAAACCCGTGAACCATAGTGAAACTCCCAGAGCAGTGCATTGTTTATATATCTATTATCGTATTTCAATATTTCACACGTACATGATCGTATTGAAATATGCTTATGTTGAAAGGGCACTGGGAACGTTAAGCACAGACTTCTGGGTAAAGGGAATGCTCACTAAGAGGGGAGCTGTGTTCAGAAATGGCACGGGTGCCCATCAACCAGGCTCCTTCTTACAATGCGGTGCTTGGGCTCCTCACACAGAAGCACTGGTGTGGGCATTGCGAATGTGCACTGCAGCCCGATGTCCCACATTCAAAGCTCCAGAAAGTCTTTTCTTGGTACCTTAGTACTCCTTCCCTCTGCCACCTCAGCCCTCGTCACCCAACTGGTCACATACAAACCTAGAAGCAACATCACCACCATGTCAGCTAATTCTATCCCATCAACTCAGCTTCTGCGAATATCTGGGGTTATTTACCCACCACTCACAGTTATAGACTTCCAAAACTATAGAGCTAGGCTGTTCGTTATCATAGCTGCATGAGGTTATTTAATTAGGTTTAAACTTAAATGAATTAAATAAAAATTAAAAATGTAATTTCTTATTTACAGTCTCTACATTTTGCATGCTCTATAGCCAGATGTGGCAAATGGCCACCATATGAGACAGTGTAGCCACACATTTCTACCACTGCAGTGAGTTCTACTGGACTTTGCTGGTTTAGAAAATGTACTTAGAATCTTAAATAATTTGACTAATAATTAATAGTAAGTCAATAAATATCACATTACTTCTCATAAGTGCTGGTGCTTATAATTACTATCTATTTATACAGATTTTATCTAGGCTTCCAAGTTCCAGTGTTTCATCTACCCATTGACACATAACCAGCCACCCATACATTAGTGGCTTTGAATAACTATTTTATTTCTCATAATTCTGTGTGTTGCCCAGATCTCAGCTGACCAATCTTTTTCTAGTCTCACTTGGAGTTTCTCATACTTGTGATGAGATGGCAGCTGAAGTGGAAAGGTGAAATGTCCAAGAGGATTTCACCCCCATGACTGACATGTGAAAGGAACTGGTGACTGGACCTTGATGACTGGCATGCTGGAAAGGCTCAGCTCCGGGAGGGAAGCGGGCCTCTCCCTCTCTCTCGTTCCCTCTGTATACACCTCCCCAGGTCCTCTCTCTCTGTAGGTGGGCCGTCTTCAGAGAACATATAATCCAGTGGTCCTCAAACTTTTTAAACAGGGGGCCAGTTCACTGTCCCTCAGACCATTGGAGGGCCGAACTATAGTTTAAAAAAAAAACCTATGGACAAATTCCTATGCACACTGCTAAGTCGGCTGCTAAGCAGGACAGGCAGCGGCGGTAAAAACACCCGGCGGGCCGAATAAATGTCCTCGGCGTGCCGCATGTGGCCCGCGGGCCGTAGTTTGAGGACCCCTTATGTAATCCATCCACTAAGTCAGAGTCCTCCACCAGGCCTCCCACTCATCAGCGCAAGGTTCTAGGAATGTCCTCAGGGCTCTTTGCTTTCCAATGCTGCTTCTTCTGCTCCTCACGTGAGTGCCAAGTTGTTCTTCAGGTGTTCCTTGAGTTCATACTTCCTGCCCTACCCCCGTTCCACTAAAATATGTTGAGTTTCTTAAACAATGAGATTGGGCCCTCTGCATCTTAGTGTCTGTGTGCCTCTCACAGGCTGCAGGCACTTAGCTCAGTGCTATGGACAAAGTAAGCCATTAATAAATAAAATACTGAATTGATTCTACCCTCCGCCACTACCATCTCTCTTCAACAGCAGAAGAGTTTCTATCCATTTCCATCAATTTCTATGCAGAGTGTATAACAATACAATTTAGAATTATATGGATCAACGTTTAAATCCCAGATTCAATCCCCATAGCATCATATTGTTTCTAATACAACTGTAAGTTATTCATAATGTGATTGTGGAGCTGATTTCAGTCTATGAAAAGTTAATTATAGAGCAAGAAGTAAAAAACAGTCAAAGCAACAAAAGCAAAAATGAGAACTGCAAGAGGAACTATAACATGAGACTGCTGGATCTTGTATTGCTTACCAGCTCAGCATTTCCACTTATGTGCCATTACCTTTCTTACAAGAACACTCAAAATGCAGCATGCGTGCCCACATACACATACACACACACACACACACACACTTACTTTAGATGTCAAGTGTCTCTAGACTCTTTAAAGGCATTTACTATATACACAAACTTGCCAATGAAGACTGCCTACAGAATGAATTGCACTTGTTTTTAAAAAACTCAGTTGTAAGCAGTGCAATTTGCTCTACTGAAAATCCAGATCTTAGCAATTCAGGATTGAACACCATAAAACTGCTTTTGTTGGCAGTAAAAATATTTTCACTACCTCAAGTCATCACAAACGCCAAATGTAACTATTTTTCTTTCAATGCAGAGATGCTGGGATATTCAGACTCATAACCTACAAGGAAAAAGAATTTATCAACTGCCTTAGCCTTTGACACAAATATTTCTATAGGTGATTGAGATGATCTATGTGTGTACTAAGAAATAAAGTGTAAGCAGAAATGAGCCATTTTATCGTATTTATTCTGCACAGCCTCTAAAATAGTGAAGTAGATGAGATCTCAGACAGGAAATGGAAATAATGTGTCTTCTTTAATTTATCTGAGAAGCAAAAGGGAAACGAACCCCTTGCACCTTGGCAGCTAGAATTAAAAGAAGCATCTGGGGGATTTTCATCCAAGTGCACCTTGGCTTTCAATTAATTTACATTTTGAAGATCAAGAAGCTATATTAACCAGTTTTGAAGATTGTGTACCTCAGAGGTTAGCTAGAAAAGTACTCAAATAGAGCTTTAATCCCTATGGCAGATGTGAAAGGTGGAAGTGCAGTAAGAGCAAAGGAAGTGGCTTCGGCTGTGTGCTACTGACTCCCAACGCAGCGATGCCCCGTGATCAGCAGAAAGGTGGATCAAGGCTCTGGGCTTCGACAGCATAGGTCTGAAGTCAACGCCCACCATTTAATTGCTGACAACCATGGATTAGTTGTTTTACTTCTCAAACCTTTTTCTCCAAATGTAAGATGTAAATAATATAGTTCCCACCATGCAGATTTGTTGTGAGAATTAAACATAATGTGTGTAAATCTCTGAGCACACTCCCTGGTACAAGCTAAGGGGTCAATAAGAGCCATCTATGATTATTATCGGCATAAGTATTTTCATTTAATCACTACAACTAAAAGCATCCTGCAAGGTGATATTATCCTCACTTTACATCTGATGAAGTTAGCCTCAAACAAGAGGCAAAAAAAACCAACAACACACACACACACACACACACACACACACACACACACACACAACACAACAAAACAAGACGATACCCAAGGTCACACAGCCTATTTGCAAAGCCCATGGTTTTAAGCCAGTATGACCAAAAGTCTCTTGGAGAAAGCCCTGGCCAGGTGGCTCGGTGGGTTGGAGGGTCATCTGGTACACCAATAAGTTGCAGGTTCAATTCCCTGTCAGTGCACATAGATAGGTTGAGGATTTGATCCTGAGTCAGGGCACATGCAGGGGGCAACCGATTAATGTTTCTCTCTCTCTCTCTTACTCCCTTCCTCTCTCTAACAATCAATTAAAAAATATCCTCTGGTGAGGATTTGAGAAAAAGTCTCCTGGGAAGAAAGACGTGTATTTCCAGTGTATTTAAGAGAATTGACTCTCCAAATAGAAAATAATGGCTACACCCTGACGTTGTTAGAGAGAAGTGGGTATTAAAATTTCAACACTGCAAGCATTCAATAGATAGTTTTTGGATAAACGAGGACATGGTTAGTATAAAGAGGCTCAGGCAGTTTTGCTGTAATACAATGACTTTAGCACACACTTAGTAACTAAGATCCTGAGCTCTGGTCTTAAAGCCCAGAGTTCCCCTGCTGAGTGTGCCCTGAAACAGGAGGGAGGGGGCCCATGTTACAGCAGTTTGCTTGCATCCATTGAGTGGCCACAACTCCCCAACACAGACAGATGGTTCCTGTCATTTCAGGGAGCTTCTGTCCACACATTTAGCCCTTGCTCCCTTTCCCCTACCCAGACTCTAAACTATGACAGTGGGTCTAATGGGCTGTCACTTTGCTAATTTACCTATTAATTTTGCAAATGATCTGTCTCCAGGAAGATAAAACTTCTCTTTTGGAAATACAACATTCTTAAGTAAAATCTGGCTAGAAGGATCCCCAGACCTTGTGCAAAAAGACAAATTGAATTGCCCAGGGAGGCATTCCACAACTTACTACCTCCTCAGTGGCATCGTGCAGATAAAGAGATTATGTACTCTAAGGAGTAAGGTGATTTGTCAATCATTAAATGTTACTTGCCTAATATTTTGGAGGATTGACAAGTGGGCTATTTTTTTTTCCTCTCTATCATGGAAATGTTAGAAAGACAAATATAGTACATGTATAACCTAGTGTGCCTAGAATTCAATGGGAAGCATTGAATTTAAGATGAAAAAAGACACACACATTCCCTTATTTCTGGTGATTAATGAAACAAAACATAAACAGTGAAATTATTAGAAGATACTCTGTATTCTCCCTGTTTGAAACTTATGATGGACTGATCAAGTAGTCTACAGTGCCATCTACATCATGTTCTGAAAAACGTGGGGCACACTGGTCCCCCAAGAGCTGATATTCACAACTCAGCCACACTCTTCTTACAGACACTCCTCAATTATTTACATTAACTGGCAGAAACACCCAGATTATTCTCTCAGTTTTGGAAAATAGTTGATTTTATCCCAATAAAGTGTTCTCAAGTTAAAACAAAACCCCAGACACACACATATTCATATACATACATGCCACTACTCCTATCACCCTGCAGAAGCAAAAACCTGCAAAACCATCTTAATAGTTGAGAACATTTATGATGATCACTATAGTTTGTAAGCAAATATTTACAGCCTAATTAAAACAATTTATTTTGTTAAGTACCTAACTCACTTGTAACCTCTTTTTTACATCTCTAATTAGCCAATATCCTATTCTGTAGCTGGTAGCAAGATACCATTTAGTCCAAGCCCAGCCCACACTCTCACAAGTTCAACAGCATATAATTAGCACCTCCTGAAATGGCACAAGTGAGGACCTCGGTGAACTCACTTTCTCTCTAAAACAATAATACTACAGGCAAAACAACTCTATTCAATCATTTTAGAACTCTGGTATTTAACATGAGCCACAGAACCAATTGAAAATCACCCATCCTAGTGAAACTACTGGAGGAAAACAGGGGATGTGAAGGTCTGGCTTTCTCCCCAGCCCCAGCTCAGAAGCCAGGGAGCCCCCAGCTTATGATATTGTAGACAATGGGAGATCTGGAGCTCCATCAACTACAACAAGACAGTGCACACAGCCCACACAGGGGCACATCTAGAGTGCCCAGCTCATGTGACTGGAGAGACTGAGTCACTGGACCCTATAGGACATCTACTAAACAAGGCCACTCAACGGATTCCAGGAGACATAGCAGCTCTACCCCAAATACATAGAAACAAACACAGGATAGTAGCCTGCAGAGATAAAGAAACATGTCACAAATGAAAGAAATGGAAGCAAGCAAACTACTGGATACAGAATTCAAAACAGCGGTTATAAGGTTACTCAGGGATCTTCATGAGACTTTCAAGGGGCTTAATGAGAGCATCAAGGGACTTAGTGAGACTTTCAATGATCTTAGTGAGAATGTCAAAGACATTCTGACTGGAAAAGGACCAGTCATAAATTAAGCATGCACTAACTGAAATAAAGAAGAATTTACAGGGATTCAACATTGGAGTAGAGGATTCTGAGAATCAAATCAGGGATTTTGAATATGAGGAAGCAAAAAATGTCCAATCAGAAGAGCAAAAAGAAAAAAAGAATCCAAAAATATGAACATAGTGTAAGGAACCTCTGGGACAACTTCAAACATACCAATATTCACATTTATAGGGGTGTCAGAAGAAGAAGTGAGAAAACAAGATATTGAAAACCTATTTGAAGAAATAATGACAGAAAACTTCCCCAACCTGGTGAAAGAAATAGACTTATAAGTCCATCAAGTGCAAAGAGTCCCAAACATGAGGAACCCAAAGATGCCCACTCCAAGACACTTTATAATTAAAATGCCAAGGGTTAAAGACAAAGAGAGAATCTTAAAAGCAGCAAAAGCAAAGCAGTTAGTTACTTACAAGGGAGTGGCCACACAACTGTCAGTTGATTTCTCAACAGAAACTTTGCAGGCCAGAAGGAAGTGGTAAGAAATACTCAAAGTGATGAATAGCAAGGGCCTACAACCAAGATTATTCTACCCAGCAAAGCTATAATTTAGAATTGTAGGTCAAGTAAAGAGCTTCACAGACAAAAAGAACTAAAGGAGTTCATCACCACCAAACCAGTATTAATGAAATTTTAAATTGTAATTCTTTCAGCAATTAACTTTAAAAAGCAAAATAAATGAACAAGGAATGTAGTGATTAAAATACACTGATAAATAAAATAGAACCAAAGACATGGAAACATGGAACAGACTGACAAATTTCAGAGGGAAGGGTTGTGGGAAGAGATTAACAAAAGATCTTCTATGCATATGTGCATTCCCTATGGATACAGGTAATAGGGTGGTGAAGGCCTGGGGAGGGGCAGGAACTGGGTGGAGGGGGACAATGGGAAGAAAAAAGGGGGACATCTGTAATACTTTCAATAAAGATTTTTAAAAAAAGAAGAAGAAAACACAACCATCAGAGCACAGTCAACATTTTGTCCAGACTTGCATTTCCCTGTGAATGCTCCACTGGGTGGGCAGGGGAGGAGTCAATTCCGGGACATTACCAAAACAGCAGCAGAGGGCTGGCAGCATCTCAGCGCTTAAGGTTGTGATTTCATCTGGAACAAACAGCTTACATGGAGTTTAATGGGAAACCTGGGCAAACTAGGAGACTGTAGAGACTTTAAATAGCTCCTATATGTCCCTGGTGATCTCAAAGGCAAGGGTGTGCATATCCCATAAAAGACCTGGGAGATAAGAGACACCAGTCCCTTGTACTTGGCCCTGCGCAGGCGGGAAATAATGGCAAGCCTGTTTAAGATTCCTGAAGTTCAAATGTGTGCCTTTTCCCATAGGAGCCCTTGTCACAGAGTGGCAGATAGGCAAGGTATGTAAGGACATCTTCTGATCAGTTATTGTTGACTAAGGTGTAGCCCCTAGAAAACCAGGTTAAGCACCCCATTAAGGATAAGATAAGATTGCCACTACTTTAAATTAAGAAAACTGTAGAAACTAGTGTGTCCACAGACTGCAGAGAGAAGGGAGAGAGGGAGAGCTAGCTGTAGAGTTGGATGGATATTGAACCACCCGTGCATAGAAAAAGCCATGCACCCAAAGGAATTAGCAAAGAAATGTAATTTGCCCTGGCAGGTGTGGCTCAGTTGGTTGGGCATCGCCATGTGCACCAAGGGGCTGCCAGTTCAATTTCCAGTCAGGGGATATTCCTGGGTTGCAAGCTGGATCCCTGGTAGGGGGCATGTAAGAAGGAGCCGATCTATGTTCTGCTCTCACATGGATGTTCCTCTCCTTCCCCTCGGCTAATATTCAATTTACAAAATCAGGGGGAAAAAGGAAAAGAAAGAAATGCACTTTGATTTGAACTCAAGAGAAACAATAAAAGAAGTGGAACTTTTAGCCAGAATCCTAGGTTCCAGGATGAGCTTTTTCACTTATCTAGATTAATGATTTGAGGAGAGCTACTCAGTATGTTTCTTCAGCTATAAAATAGAGATTAAAAATACTGCCCTCTCTCCCTCGTGCAGGTGCTATTGGCATCAGCATAGGTGGCTGTTTTGTAAATCTTGAGGAGCTTTTGATTCAAAAGGGAGGAGGTGATAACTGTGGTAGTGATGGTTTTCAATGGAAAACTGAGGTGGCTGGCTCTTCCTGTTAGGAAAGGATATGACTCGTGGGTCTTAGACATTGCTTTTCCAGGTATGTGTACCAGAAACGGGGGGGGGGGGGGGGGGAACTCCTTGGCTGAGATCCTGAGGAGATCTGTCACTTGCCAGGTTTCTTTTATTGTTTACCAGAGAAGTGCCTCATGCGGTGCCTTGCCAATGCCTGCCTGTTGGTGATGACTTTGCCTCTGGCCAGTCATCCTCAATTGCCTACAATTTGCTTTCCTGCCTGAAAGGGGTTTTAGCAGAGAATTTAACATGCCCTGCCTGTCATATGTTTGAAGTGGACTGTGTATGCAGCTCACTTTATTTTATAAACATTGATCGGATGCCTTTCATCTATTAAGCGCCATGGGATGCAAGGGCACTCCAACACGGCTCCTTCCTGAGGGAGCCCCTTTTCTGGTGAAGGGACAGAGAAGCAACAGTTAAGTCGGGGGCAGTCAGAGCTGGAAAGAGAAGTGAGCGCGAAAGGAACCCGGAAAAGCCAGATATCCAGCCTGCGCCAGCAGAAGAGGGGGCTGCAACAACCGGGCACATCGCTTCCTGGCCTGGCCTTTGCTTAGCAGTTTTCATTTTGCTATGATTTTTACTTTTCTTCCATCACCTTGGGAGTCCTTGTTGGGCCAGGCAGCACCATCTCAGCAGATGACACTGAACAAGACTAAGCATCAAGTCTCACAGCGAGTGCAGAACCTCCCTGGGGGAAGCACTCCAGCAGGCGTGGGGCAGGACCGCCAAGCCCTGCTCCTGTGCAAACCAATGACAGCAGGGTCTGGAGGGCGGACAGGGTGGTGGTGTGTGGGCAGGCTGAATGGCATCTCAGATGGTGATTTAGGAAACACTTACTTTATTGAAGGGAAGAGGTTGGGGGATGGGAATGCCAAAGGGAAGGGCTGCACAGCATGAAGCCAAGGGGGCAGCCCTCAGGAGCTGGAGATTCATCCTGATGCTCAGTCCCTGGCAGAAGGCTCTTGTCAGTGGGCCTGGGGACTGAGTGATTGGGCTTGGAATGCGGAGGGAATGCAGGTGTGCGACCAGGTGCCTCAGGACAGTTTCCATTCCTGACATGGTCTGACCCCTGGTGTCAGTGAGTTTTCCCTGGTCCTATGTTCTCCTGCGGCTGGAAGCTTACAGATGGCCCTTAAGGATTGCATTGCCCTACAGTCCTAGCAGTATCAAAATGATTTTTTTTTCACAATTCTTGAAATTAAAGGCTTACAACAATCTGAGAAGCATTTGGGCATTTTAGAAAAGCCGTCCAATCATTAGGCATAGACGATGCTATTTGAGCAGAAACCTCAGTGGCACACACAGAGTTAAAGGAGCACAGACTTTTGGTATTATTCAATTAAAGTCATTAAACAATATCATCATCATCAACAACAATAGAAGAACAACAGCAACAAAACCTACGGAGGGGAGATCTAAATTTCAGAGTTTCTAACTTTAAATAATCTAAAATGTCCAATTTATAAGAAAAATGACAAAATATAAACAGAAAATCATGGCCTATAAACAGAAAAAAAAAGCAGTCAATAAAAACTGCCAGTGAAGAAGCCAAAAGGTTGGACTTATTAGACAAAGACTTTAAATCAACGTTCAAAAATATGCTCAAAGAAAATAAAGGAATCCATGTTTAAAGAATTAAAGAAAAGTATAACAACAATACATCAATAAATAAATAAATATAAAACTATAAACATGAGCCTATAATACAGGTGAAGCAAAAGTAGGTTTACAGTTGTTCATATGGAAAATAATACAATAATTAATAAGTAATGATATAAGAACAAAGGCTCACGTACTTGGAACTATAAACCTACTTTTGCCCCACACTGAATGTATAGATTTGATGTGTATCACTAAGGTAATACAAAAGAAGAAAAAATAAAGGAGGTATTTTGTCTTATAGGTTATTGAAATTAAGTTAGTGTTATTCCAAACTAGAATGTTTTACATTAATATGCTATTTGCAACCCCATGGATAACAAGTAAAAAAATTACTCAATACAGTAAGAGAAAAATCACAGGAAGTTTAAAAGATACACTAGATATTACCTAAATTTAAAAAGACAGAAGTTAAATATTGGGGAAAATGGCATAAGACATAAAAACAAATAGAATAAATACAGTAGCATAAACTAAATTAAATGTAAATAAATCGAGGGACCCAATTAAAAGGCAGAAATAAAAACAAAAAATAAGAGAATAGACATGAAAATATATGATGTCAATATACACTGTCTATAAAACACATGATATATTCAAAGACACAAACATGTTAAATATAAACAGATGGATAACTGGGAAGGGACAAGTTAACAATAATAGTTGGAGAATTCAACATCCCAGAATTAATAATGACTAGAATTAGGTAGAAAATCAACAATAAAACAGAAGGCTTAAATAAAACTATTTATTAATTAAACCCAGCAGACCTATGGGACAATCCAACAACCATGACAAAGTTCATAATCTACTCAAGTACACAGGGAACATTCAGCTAGGAAATGAACCAGACTCAATAATTTTAAATTATTGATTATACAAAGTGTGTCACCCAAATATCTTGAATTTAAATTACAAGTCAGCATTTAAACTGAAGAAAGTCATTTTAAAAAGTGGAAATTAAGCAACAAATCCCCAAATAACCAATTAGTCAAAAAAGAAGTCACAAGGGAAATAAAAACTTTGAAGTAAATGAAAACAAATAAAAACAATAATCACCACCTTATCAAAAAAAATGTATGGTATAGAGCTAAAGCTGCTGCAGAGGAAAATCCATTGCTGTAAATTATTATATTAAAAATAGCTCAATGAACAACCTTACTTTATAACTTTTAATATACTAACAAAAGAATGAACTGAAACAAATTCTACTAGAAAAAGAAAATAATAAGTATAAAATAATACACTAATAAAAGAGAAAGATGCAAGTTGACTATACCTTCGCAACGCCCACCAGCCAATCAGGAGTGAGTATGCAAATTGACACAACAAAGATGGCGGGTTAATTTGCATACACAGGCGCCCAGCAGCCAGGGGCAGGACTCTTCTGTCATTTCCATGGTGACGACACAGGCGTTTCGCACCACCCCAACCACTCCAGGCCTCTGGGCAGTGTGGGAAGGCAGAAAGGTGGCTCTGGGCAGAGCAAATGCTATGCTGGAAGCCAGGGTAAGGAAGGCCCATTCTGCATGAATCTTCGTGCATCGGGCGTCTAGTTAGAACATGATCAAGTGAAATAATAGCAAAATGGTAGAAAAATAAATAAAACAGATGATTCTTTGAAATTATTAACACTTTTAGAAAAACTTTAGCTATAATGAGCACAAAAGACACACAGAAGTCTGAAATTACTACAATTAGAAATGTAATAAGATATATCACTACTGAACTTACAGAAATATATAGGATAATAATGGAATACTATGAAAAATTATATAGAAACAGATTAGATAGTCTAGATAAGATGGAAAAAATATCCTAGAAACAAACAAGTTGCTAAAACTGACTCAAAAATTATATTTGAACTGACTTATAAGTGAAGATATTGAGTTATTGATATAAAACATCCCCTCTCTGCCGACTTCCCCCCCCGCCCCCAACACACACAGAAGCACTGAAACAGATGACTTTACTAGTGATTTGTGCCAACTGTTTAAAGAAGAATTAATTTCAATCCTTTTCAAACTTATCCAAGAAAATATAAGAGGGAAAACTTCCCAATCCATTTTATGAGGCCACTGTTACTCTGATATGGAAATCAAACAAATTAATTATACAGATCAGTATCACTGATGAATATTGATGCAGAAAATATTCACACAATATTACAAACATATAAAACGGATTATACAACATGACAAATTGTTTGGTGCTACATATAAAATCAATGTCATGCACAATATTAATAAAATAAAAAGAACTAATGATCATCTAAATAAAATGAGGAAAAAAAACAATTTGCAAAACCCAACATCTTTTAAAGATTTAAAAAGAATACTAAAATTAGAAGAAAATTTCCTAAACTTATGACTGATACTTATGTAATGCCTATTGTATACAGTTCATGGTAGAGAAAGACTCAACACTTTTCTCCTAAGTTCAAGAGCAAATCAAGAATGTCTAATTTTATTATTTCTAGTCTTCTAAACAAATGGTTCTGCGTCAATTTTATATTATAAGCAAAACAATGATGTTGAATACCTCCTCACACCATAAACAAACATTAATTCAAAATGAATCTATATATGAAAGAGCTAAAAATATAAAAGCTCTGGAAAAAACATAAGAATAAATCTTTGTGACCTTGAGGTAAGTAATGGTTTACTACATATAACACCAAAAAGACAAGAGACAGAAGAGCAAGATAGGTAAATTGCATCAAGATTCAAAAAAATTGAGTATTAAAGGTTACATATCATTAAGAAGTGAAGACATTTCATAGAATAAGAGAAAATATTTTAAAGTCATATAAATGATAAGAGAATATTGTCAGAATATATAACAAAACTTAAAAATCTTATATAATAAAAACCTAATGTATAAATTGACCAAACGGCGGAACGACCAGTCACTATGATGCGCATTGACCACCAGGGGGCAGATGCCCAATGCAGGAGCTGCCCCCTGGTGGTCAGTGCACTCCCACAGGGGGAGCACCTCTAAGCCAGAAGCTGGGCTCACAGCTGGCAAGTGCAGCGGCTATGGCGGGAGCCTCTCCTGCCTCTGTGGAAGCACTAAGGAGCAGTGAGCAATCAAGCGGTAAGGAGCAAGGGGTCCCGGACTGTGAGAGGGATCCTGGACTGCATGAGGGCGCAGGCTGTGCTGAGGGGACCCCCCAAGTCCAGTGCATGAATTTCATGCACTGGGCCTCTAGCCAATAATAAAAAGAGAAATAGTCCAATTTAAGGATGGGTACATCATTTGAATAGACATTTCTCTAAAGAAGATATAAGCAATTCAAATCAGCATGAAAAGGTGATCAGCAACATTTGTAATTAGGAAAATTACAAAGTCACAATGAGATACCACTTCATACCTATTCAATTGGCTAAAATAAGAAAGACAATAACAAGTGTTGGCAAAGATGTATTGAAATTGGAATCCTCATATACTACTGAGGGGACTATAAAATGGTACAGCCACTTTGAAAAATGTTTTTAAAGTTCCTCAAAATGTTAAATATAGAGTTTTCATGTGATCTAGTTATTCCACTCTCAAATATGTATCCATGGAAAGGAAAAACCATTTCAACACAAAAATTGTGTATTAATTTTATAGCAACATTTTGAACAATAGACAAGAATATGGAAACAACTTAAAATATCCATAAACTGATGAAAGAATAAAAAATGTGATATATTCATATACTGGAATATTAATTAAAACTAGCACAGCTAATATACTGATATGATGAATTTTTAAAAACATTATGCTAAGTAAACATATGCAGTTAGAAATACCACATATTGTATAATTACACATGTGTGGAATGTCTACAATAGAAAAATACGTAGTACTGAAGTAGATGATTATTTGCCTGGGATGTGGCATTGTGGGAGACAGGACAGGTGGGGAGCCAGAATGGGGAATGACTGCAGATACATAGGAGGTATTATTTGTGGAATGTTAAAAATGTTCTAAAATTAGACAGTGGGGATATTTGAAACTGCAAATATATCCAAAACCACAAACTATAGACTTTGAATGAAATTTTGTGGTATGTTAAATATCCATATGTATAAAAATCTAATATGCAAATAGACCAAACGTCAGAACAACCGAAGAACTGAAGAACCAAACAACTGGTCACTATGACTTGCGCTGACCACTAAAGGGTGCACGCAGAACATGGCAGGCGTTGGCCACAGCAGGATGGTGGAGCAGGTGAGCGGGGGCACCAGACCAAGGTGGGGCGCTGGCCACTGTCATCAGGCGAGCCTCTGGTGGTTACTGAACATTCTTTATTCCTACATGGTGCGGTCCCACCCAGCGCTCATACCTGCTGCTGGCACTGGCCCTAATCACTCCATGCCATCAGCGTATGGGACCAGTGGTGGCAGGAGCAGGGCTACCAGCAGACAGGGGACCGAACTGGGGGCCATGGTGGGAGGGGCTGGGCTGGGGTGCAGAGGATGGGCCAAGACCCGCCCCTGTGCCCACCACAGCCTTGCGGTCCACAGATCTTTTCAAGGTGCATGAATTTGTGCACTGGACCCCCACTATAATAATAAAGATGTAAAAAACATCAGCACCTCTTCATTGTGAAGATAATTTTGGGCTTTGAAATCAGAAAAATAACTGAGTTCAAGCTCTACTTTTTCCTATTTTAGCTCTCTAACTGCAGAAATTCCTGATTCTCTCTGTGCCTCAGGTGCTTCTATCTACACTAATAAAAGAGTAAGATGCAAATTGACAATACATTCGTGATGCCCACCAGCCAATGAGGAGTGAGTATGAAAATTAACCCAACAAAGATGGAGAATTAATTTGCATACACAGGCGCCAAGCGGCTGGGGGCGGGGCAGGAGGCACTGGGCCTCTGGGTAGCTTGGGAAGGTAGAAAGGTGGCTTCAGGTTGGCAGCCAGGGGAATCTTTGTGCATAGGTCCTCTAGTATAAAATAAAATAAAAAGCATATGTGATCATTAAATTATCTAATTCACAAAGCAATTAGCCTTATTTTTAGTACACTGTGGGTATTCAATCAGTGTATAACATTTTTATTATCCTGGTAGAAACTTTATTTTATATACAAGCATATCCCAAAAAGCAAAGCCTATTTGAAATAGTACCATGTAGCCTTAAAGAGACATTAGTTAGCTTGATAGCTGAAATATTCAGGAAATCAGGCTTAAAAGCAGAAAAAAAATGTAAATAATACCTTCACATTGATCATGACATTGCCTTATTACTGCACTGCTATTACCCTATCAGGAATTGCGGATTCTTAACTAAGTACTGTTTATTTTGATCATCATCATCATCAGTACGATTCCCACTATTGTAATAATTGAATTGCGTCCATTCAGAAAGCGCATTCTTAGCATGTGTTAATCTTCCTAAGATGATTCTATGCTTTAGCAGTGAGTATTCCAATTGTTCAACTAAGACAACATGGTTATTATTACTCATAAGCTCTATGCTCCTTAAAACAGCTACCATTTAAAGTCGTCTGTGTCTGGCTTATTAGCAAATGAAATGAGCACACAGTTCACCAGTTCACTGGGTGAGAGACCTCTCAGGAATGATTTTCTTGAACCCTCACAACAATCGAATTTTATAGATGAGGAAACTGTGGTTCAGAAAAGGCATGGCGTTGACACGGGGTCACAGGCTCATCTCATAAGCAAAACTGACGCAGCGATGGAGAATTGCTGCTTCTTTTGCTCATGTTTTTATTTTTTTTTTGAGACAAAAATTGGTTTACATTGTCTAATAAACTTATTTTTAAATCAAAATCTTGAAAATCCCAGATATGTGCTTCTATAGCTAAACTTAACTTAGCACCAAGAGGAGGTAGAAACTTTCTTACTATTGTTTGACAGTGATCATTATGCTGCTAATTTCAGCAGTGATGAAGTAAATACCCGGTGAAGACAACTTGTCCACAGAAAGAACCAGTCTTCTGTTTACAGGTATTCTAAGTATATCCTCTGCAGCAGGTTGGATCTGGCTTGGGAAATAAAACAGTACATTAAAAACCACTAATCTCTGCCTTATCTAACATGCATAAGTAAATTATAGCATATAAAAACCAGCACTGAAAAATAAAATAAGAAAAATAAAATAAGAAAAAGGGGCTAGAGAGTGTTGGGACCAGAAAGAGTCGCAATTTTTAATAGGGTGAATAGTGAAGGCCATGCTAAGATAATTATATTTATGCAAAGTTTGGAAGAGGTAAAGGAACAAGATATGTGATAAATTGGAAAAGAGATTTGCAGGCAGGAGAATAGCAAGTACAGAAGTTCTAAGATGGATTTTAGATTTTATGCCACAGTGCAAATAACAAAAGAAACATAAATAAATTGGATTTCATTAAAAACTTAGCATCAACAGGTGCTATCAAGAAAGTGAAAAGATGACCCAGAGAATTGGAGACAATATTTATAATCATATATCTGATAAAAATCTTGTATCCAACAACTCAGCAACAAAACAAACAAACAACATAATTTAAAAATGGGCAAATAATTTGAATAAATATTTCTCCAAAGAAGAATGCAAATGACCAACAAGCCCATGAAAGATATTTATCATTGATTATTAAAGAAATGAAATAAGAACCATAATGAGATTTCACTTCACACCAGCTAGGATGGTTATAATTGAAAAAGGGGGAGGGGGGCAGGGAATAACAACTGTTGGGTGAGAGGTAGAGGCTAAGTAGATCCAGAATATGGAAGACCTGAGAAGTCAGCAGCCTTGCTTTGCATGAGACAGGGAGACACTGGGTCACTGAGTTTAGGAAGGAACAAGCACACACCAGTTTATGTGTAGACAATAAGCTAAAGAGTGTGGTGGGAAGAAGCAAGAAAATCCATTTAGGTGGCATTTGTAATAATGTAAATAATAAGTCTGGAGAGTGACAAAGATGGTGGTCTCGTGCACCAGTGGGGTCCCTCAGCATGGCCCGCAGGGATCAGGCTGAAACCAGCATGAAACCGGCATCCAACATCCCCTGAGGGATGTAGTAATGGGGGGATGTAGTAGTGTGGGAAGTGGCAGGCGGCCGGGGAGGAGCCCCTCCTGCTCATCCCTGCTCTTCTCATCCCTGTCAGCTGTCTGCCCCTGTCTTCTACTGCTGCCCTTTGCATGTCTTGGTCTGTCACACCCAGCTATGGAGAAGTGGGTCCCTAGGGCGGAACTCCTGCGGCCTAGCTAGGGATGCAGACTGAGGCTCGGAGAAGCAGGGTGAGTGCCCAAGGGACACCCGGAGTGGACCCGGGAGTTGGGGTAGCTGTGCAGTGAGGCTGCCCACTTTGTGCACTGTCCTGCAAGTCCTGGGGTGGCTCCGGTCTGATAGGAGGAGGCAGGTGCTAGGGACAGAGTTCCTGGTCTCTTTTTTCCCTCCCTCTGTTCCTTGGTCCCAGCTGCCTGGGGAGAATGCGGCCAGAGAGGTTGATGGGGGCTAGGGGTGCTGTGCCTCCAGAGCAGTGGCTGGGGAGCTGCAGAATGTGGGCTGATGGCCTGGCCTCCCAATGCAAACTTCAGCTCAGCCCCACCTGCTTGCATGCAATCTTTCATAGACTCAATAGCCTATTTCTCTTTTCGTCTGTCCAAGTTGACTGCCCCCCTGGTGGTCAGTGCACGTAATGGCTACTGCTTAGGCTTTTATATATATAGATTGTAGGCAACAAGATTAAGAATGTTATAAATGACTGACAGAAGGGAGGGGCTTGGGAAACTAGGTGAAAAGGCAAAGAGATGAAGAATTAAAAATTGCTATCAACATGCCCTAGATGGTTTGGCTCAGTGGATAGATAGAGCATTGCCTGCAGACTGAAGGGTCCTGATTTGATTCCAGTCAAGGGTTGCAGAGTTGATCCCTAGTAGGAGGCATGCAGGAGGCAGACAATCAATGATACTCTCTCATCATTGATGTTTCTATCTCTCTCCTTCTCCCTTTCTCTCTGAAATCAATAAAAATATATTTCTAAAAACTTGGTAGTAATAAAATAGTCACAGAGATATAAATTACAGCATAGAGAATATAGTCAATAATCCTGTACACTGAGTGGCCAGATTATTTTGATCTCTGAATGCATAATAATCTGGCCACTCAGTGTAT
This sequence comes from Cnephaeus nilssonii, assembly GCF_951640355.1. Classification (NCBI taxonomy): domain Eukaryota; kingdom Metazoa; phylum Chordata; class Mammalia; order Chiroptera; family Vespertilionidae; genus Cnephaeus; species Cnephaeus nilssonii. The sequence continues at coordinate 89,138,149 of NC_137081.1, forward strand.
ATCCTATATAATAAAAGGCTAATATGCAAATTGTCCCCTCGACCAGGAGTTCGACCAGCAGGCAGGCTGGCCAACCACCCATGTACCCTCCTTCTGGCCAGGCTGGCCAGACCCCATCCATGCATGAATTCATGCACTGGGCCTCTAATATATATATATTGAGTGGCCAGATTATTATGTGTTCAGAGATCATAATAATCTGGCCTCTCAGTGTATAATAAAATCCTAATATGCAAATCGACCAAATGGTGGAATGACTGGCAGAACGACCAGTTGGTATGATGTGCACTGACCATCAGGGGGCAGACGCTCAATGCAGTAACTTCCCCATCCCCCAAGCCCTGAGTGGCTGTGGCAGTGGCAGGCGGGGCTGGCGAGCAGACGGTGCCAGACCAGCCAAGGCAGGTGCGAGTGGGGCCCCAATCACCCCGCTGGTCACTCCACAGATTAGCTCTGATCGCTAACCAGGCCTAGGGACTCTACCCATGCACGAATTTCATGCACCAGGCCTCTAGTATTGTAATAACTATGTATGGTGCCAGGTGGGTATTGGAAATATTGGAGTGAGGACTCTATGAAGTGTATGATTGTCTAACCACTATATTGTACATCTAAAATTATACAGAATACTATTGAATGTAAATTGTAATTGCAAAAAAGTTATGAGAAGGCAGGGGGAAAAGAGGAATCAAGGATATCGCCAAGGTTTCTTGGTCTGAGCATCTGGCAGAGCCAGCTGCCATTTACAAAGTTGGGAAAGAATGCTGGGGGAACAGATGTAGAGAAAGAAAATCAGAAAATTATTTTTGGACATTGAAAGACCAGTAGGCAGGCAGGCAGGCATGTTAACCTCATGTTCAGAAAAGGCATCTTGGCTGGGGAGCTAAGTTAAAAGTCTTTGTCATGTGACTGAACTGTAACCCCAAAGCCCACTCCTCTTTTTAGGTGTGAGGAGAAGAGAAAAACAAGAAGGTAGTGAAAGCAGTCAGGTAGGGAGGCATGAACTGGAGAGTGTGTCTTACAAGTCAAGCAAAGCATGTCTTTCAAAGAGGAGAAAGTGAGCATCTGTCCCAGATGCTGCCAAATCAGAGATGCTCTCCCAGGGTCACAGGGGCTTGGCAACCAAGGAGATCATTGGTGACTCTAAGGGGTGTTCTGGAGAAACCATGCATTCAGAACTGATTATGTAGTGTTGTCCAAATGCATGTCCAGGCTCTGATAATTTAAAAAAGAATAGCATTTGCATATCAGCTTTAGCTATGCAACTGGTTATAACAAATGTGGATGCTTAATATGGTGAAAATATGAACCAGGTAAAAAGGGAATTGAAAGAACAGACACTAACCCAGCGCACATGAATCAGTGGGATTCCCAGGGAGGCACACCTGGGAAGGAAAGAGAAACTGTTACCAGCCACGTTGCATGAGGGGGGCACCTCTGGAATTAGGGCCAGGTGTGAGTAAGACAAGGCGTGACAGAGCCTGGGCGTCCGGGGAGAGAAAGTGTCCTTGTGCTTCGGAACCTCTGTCTTAGCAGAACCAGCTCTGAGTTTCCAACTTTTTTCCTGCACGATTACTTAACTCATACCTTTCTTAAGAATTTAATTGACCCTTAAATCGACTAACTTCTTTTTAACTTTCACTACTCTCTTAGTAACAAGAGATTTGAAATCATGCAGTTGATGGGCTAATCATCATACCTAATAAAATGGTAATATGCAAATTACCATCACTCCGCTACGCCCACGATTGGGCCGGCTGGAGGCGCGGGGGGCGGGACTCAGGGTGGCCGATTGGCTGGTGGTAGGAGCGGGGGGCGGGGACTCGCTCCTCCCGCCGGCTTAAACGGCCGGTGCTGCTTAGGCCTGCACTGCGGAAGACGCTGCTGGGGGAACTCGGGGTGGCCGATGGCGTGGCTGCCGGCACCAGTTTTCCGCCAGCAGCAGTTTTCCTCTGGCCACCCGCCGATTGGAGCGCCTCCTGATCGGAGTTCCTCTCGGGGTGGCCTATCGTGCTGGAGGGAGGCGCTCTGATCGGCGGGTGGCCAGAGGAAAACTGCTGCTGGCGGATAACTGGTGCCAGCAGCCAAGTGAAGGAAGGTCTATTGCACGAAACTTCGTGCAACGGACTCCTAGTTTGTATATATAAATGCCTGAAAAATAAAAATACAAATAACTTTTTAAGTAACATAAAACATTTTTGTGTTTCACACCTTGGAAATCCCTGAGCTCAAACACATAGTATCAGAAAGGACTCATGAAGGGAAATAAGGTAATAAATAATAAATATTTATTTGCTTAAAAAAAAAATCATTGATTTGAGAGAAAAAAAGGGAGAGAGAGAGAGAGAAACATGTGCCCTGACCAGGGATCAAACCAAATACCCAGGTGCATGGAGACCACGCTCTAACCAACAGAGCTACCCAGCCAGGAGCAACATTTAAATAATGATAAATTATTTAATAAATGATATACAAGGATAATAAATAAGAAATAGATGATGAAATAGGGAAATAAGGCGCCCAGGGAGGGAAGATGTGCTAGATGCTGCCGAATCTTGTTACAGACACTATTGTTGAAGACCTCACTCTACCTCATCCAGTTTGCAGGGCAATTACGCTCCTTCTAGTAAAGATCCAACACATGGTCATGTTGCTCCTCCCCCTCAATGCCTCTGGAACACGTCATGCTAAACAGATGCTCCTAAACCTTTCAGTTAATTTTAAAGATCTCTCAGACCCTTGCCCCTCCCTCAGCGGGGCCTCTGAGTAAAAGTCTGAAGCCACATATGTAACACCTTAATCAATAAAGAAATTTTTAAAAAAAAGTCTGAAGCCACAGTGCAACTTGCTCACCCGTTTCTTCTGGAAGCTCTGGATGCGGAGGACTTTGTGGATACTGCGTGGTGAAGCCTGCTCTCACGGATGGGCTGCAGGCTGAATGACCGGGTGCAAAGGAGCGCAGGGCAGGAAAGCCTCATAGGGCAGCGCTCCAAGGCCAGGGAATTCCATGACGCCTCACCATTCGTCACTTATGTTTAGCCTTTACAAAATTCACTCTCCACTGTATGACCTTCCAATTCCAGGGTGGAATAAAGGTTCACATGTTCTCATTTGGTGGCTGAGTTCCATCATGCCCATCTGCTGCAGGGCTTTCCTGACAACTCCCCATCCTTCGGCCTCTGAGTCCATGCACTGGCTTTGGTCAGCAAAGCAAACCTGTCTCAAAAATGCTGCCCTTATCCAGGGGGAATGAGAAAGAGGCCAGCAGCAACAATTCTCACCTTTTCCCTTCCATCAACACAGGTGCCATTGCTACCATTAAATTTTCATTTAGTGGTGCAGGAGGAAAAAATTGGAAAGAGAGAATAGATGTGGAAATAGCTACTGCTTAAAAAATGCTGCCATAGGGAGTGCTTTCCATGCACTATTAATGTTAATGGAGTAGAATTGCCCCATCCTCTTAATTAGATGCATAATTCTTAACCTTTAGGTAAACTGTGTATTCAGGCATGATGGAGGATGAAATGAAATTACTGCTTCCCTGAGGCAGGAGAGAACACATCCAACAAAGACCCCGGAGCACTATTGGATAGCTGGAGGAGGCATCATACTTATTTTGACTGAAATGGCACAGAGGGCAGGTGCCATGTTCACACACATGAACACACTGGAGCCCAGCACCTTGCATCTACACTGTGAAATGCATGGGATCCCGGAGACACCCGAGACAGAAGCTGTCCGATCAAGGACATAGAGCTGTGTGGCACCCAGAACACAGGTGCGTGGGTTAAAGAATCCGCTGAGACAGCATGGAGCCTGGGCCTCCAGTCTTGCACCTGGCAGGGGCTGCAATGCTTTCCCGTGTGAGCCCATCAGCACTGTAGTCTTCTTAACAGACCCCAAGAGACGCATTCAAATCGCCTGTGGCACGACCCGCCTCAGGCCACTCTTCTCTCTCCCTTCACTTGGTCAATCTTCTCCAGCTGCCAGGGAGTTTAAAGCCCTTCATCCTAGCAATGGATTTCTGCCAATCTCTAACTTCCTGGTCATTTTTAATAACTACCCAGTCATTTTAGCGTTTCCATCATCTTTTTCAAAAAGCACCCCCGGCTGCCATCAACTGTATTGTTTTAACAGTCTGAGTAATAATCTCGCCTTAGGTGCTGTGGTTTATACACCGTTACCTGAAGACCTCTGAAAGTCAGGAAGGATGGAAACAACTCCCTTACATGTAAACATGGAGCCTCAGAAGAAACCACAGTGGGAAGTAACCCAAGTCCTGGAGGACACTCACTGCCCGCCGGCCCTGTGGAGGCGCCTGGGCCTGGCACTGCAGTGTGGACAGCAGCCCTCCTGGCCGAGAGCGTCCAGCTCCATCGGCCGTGCTGGCTCTCCGGCTTTCAGACCATTGATGTTGACATTAGCATGGACTAACATTGAAACTCTAATATTAACTAAATAGTAAAGCTAAGTTTCATATTAATAAAATATTTTATTTTAGCTAAAACTAAAATTTAGGCTTTATGTATGTATGCTTATAATGAGGATCATAAGTTAAAAAATAGTTTGTAGTATTTTAGAGGTCTGATATGGTGTTATTAGGTGAGCCACATAAATGAATGCCTTTTACAGTAGATGAGAAGGACAAGCAACACTGCACACAGGCCATCTTATTTCAATTCTTGTTAGGGTGTGACTTTTTGTCTGTTCCCCCCACTGTGTGATGGGCATTGAAGTTATGCATCAATTATGATTTCTTCATCTTCCAGGCATATGAAAGGATGATAATGTCTGGTCCCTGTAGGTGACTGAAGGGTAGCAGAATATGCCACCCCACATAGGCCAATTTGCAAAGGATCATTTAGAGCTGAGGGCAATTAAGAAGCAAAGACTTAGAAAGTTCCTTGCTCTTCCTAAAAGCAGGACATGCATTTTCAAAAGTTCCTCCTCCTCTCCAAGAAGGAGAAAATGTAATCACCCGAGACAACTTGAGGATCTATCAGCCTGGAGACTGATCCCATCAGAAGGATCACATAACTAACCTTACCAACTAGCCTTACCAACTAACCTTAGCAACTAACCTTACCTACTAGCCTCACCAGCAAGCCCTTCCCTCCAGACTACATTCCTTTGTCCTATCATTTCTCCACAAATGTACTGTGTTTCTTGTTGTTGTTGTAGTTATTAAAGATGTTATATAAGCTGGAGCCCTAAGACACCTCTTTGAATTATCATAATTGTCCCTGGGTCTCTCCCACGTGTCCATGAAATATACATGCTAATCAACTTCTGTTCCTTTTTCTCTCGTTAATCTGTCTTTCATTCCAAGGGTTTCAGCCAAGACCTCAGAAGTTTGAGGGAAAGTTATTTTTCTTCTACATATTTTATTCTGGGCCATGAGTTGTGACCTGTGTCACTCCTCGACTGCAGCAGGTTGGGGGCACCTGTCCTCTTCTAAGGTGACACTTGAGACAAGAGCAACTCCACCACTCTGGGTCCTGGGGCTGTGGAGGGGAGACCTGGAGCAGAGCCCCTGGCCCACCCAGGATGGCTATCTGGCCTACTTGAAAAATGAACCCTTGTTGTAGTCATTAAGTTGTGCTGGCTTTATGTTGTTGTTGCAGTATAATTTAGCCTGTTGCGACTGATAAAAGAATGCTAATTATTGGTTTTCAAAGTGCTTTTTTGACCATACCCTCACATGCATTTTCATGCCAACAAGATTTTTTGAGGACCTACTTTGTACCAGGTGCCAAGCAAGGCTCTGGGTATTCAAATGAATGTGACTCAGTGGTTATTCTTAAATAATTCTCAGAGTTGGAGAATTCTCACTTGGAAAGGAATTTTAATTTCAATGCTACCACCGAGGAAACACATGTCCTCTGTGCCTTTTAGCTGCCAACAAATTACCATCCCAGGGCTCCTACCGCCACCCTATCCCCTCAGTTAAGAAGCCCCTGTGGGTGGCACTGGTGGGAATGGTGTGCCCACGGTAATGGACTCCTGGTTTTCAACATCATCACTTGAGGCTCTTGAGACTACACAGGGTTATTTGTCTAAAATCATGTCTCCGTGGTTGAGAATCATTTTTACTCCATTAATGATACAAATGAGACAAAATGCAGGATCCTGATTCAGAGATAATTCCCCAAAAGGTTGTTTGCCATCCCCTCCCTCCCTCCCTCCCTCCCTCCCTCCCTCCCTCCCTCCCTCCCTCCCTCCCTCCCTTCCTTCCTTCCTTCCTTCCTTCCTTCCTTCCTTCCTTCCTTCCTTCCTTCCTTTTTTCCTTCCTTCCTTCCTTCCTTCCTTCCTTCCTTCCTTCCTTCCTTCCTTCCTTCCCTCCTTCCTCCTTTCCTCCATCTTAATCCTCCCAAGGTGGTTTCAGCAGCTACTCCACTATCCTGACATCTTATCATTTCTAAGCTCAATCAAAATATTCTGCTGAACACATAGATGGATTATTAGTGTCAGCAACTTCATTTCTAATTTTCTCTTTATCTGACTCCTTCTCCCTGTCTGGGATGTTTTCCCAGAGAGAATTAGTTTTCTATTCTTGCAGGTATCTTAGCCAGATGGATTTTGGAATGACATCTGACTGTATCTATATAATGAAGGTTTCCTAGGAAAAATCTAGTCACAGTCTGATTCAGTCCAAGGGAATTTTGTATAACTGGCATTAGGGCAGCTGGTGACAGGGCAGACTTAAGAAAATATTGCCTTTTCTTGTCCATGAAACAGAATTTAATTGTAGTAGCTTTTTTTTTTTTTTCCCTAGATGGGTGTGTATTTCTTTAGATGTGGATAGGGTCATGTGGTTCTTATTGTAATTAACCTCTTTCAACCTCAGTTTGTTCATTAGTACTAACCTATACCTCATGAAACTATATGGATTAAAATGAGGCAGTTTCAGAATTCATCTATTCTATAAACTGAAAATACTTATTGAAGTATCCTGGCACATTGCAAGTATTATATCCAAACGCTGGGCTTAATGCTAATATATTTCTTTTTCCTTTCCCCCGACATTAAGTGCCTCCTAGATATGGATAATTAGTAAACTGAACAGCAAAAAACAACAATATATACTAGTAAGTGCATATATGCAGAATATACCTATGAGCAGACATGTATAAGTAAGGTTTTGTTATACATATGTATACACATATGATACTGTAACTAGTTACATGCATCATATATAAATACTAGAGGCCTGGTGCACAAAATTCGTGCACTGGGGGGGTGTCCCTCAGCCCAGCCTGCACCCTCTCCAATCTGGTACCCCTCGAGGGATGTCCAACTGCCATTTAGGCCTGATCCCACCTCAGGCCTAAACGGGCAGTTGGACATCCCTCTCACAATCCAGGACTTCTGGCTTCCCAACCACTCACCTGTCTGCCTGATTGCCCCTAACAGCCTCTGCCTGTCAGCCTGATCACCCCCTAACCACTCCCCTGCCAGCCTGATCGATGCCTAACTGCTCCCATGTTGGCCCGATTGCCCCTAACTGCCCTCCCCTGCCAGCCTGGTAGCCCCTAACTGTCTTCCCCTACAGGCCTGGTCGCCCCCAACTGCCCTTCTCTGCTGGCCCGGTCACCCCGAACTGCCCTCCCTGCTGGCCTGATCACCCCTAACTGCTCTCCTCTGCAGGTCTGGTCGCCCCCAACTGCCCTCCCCTGCAGGCCGGGGTCCCTCCAACTGCTCTCCCTTGCAGGCCTGGTCCCTCCCAACTGCCTTCCCCTGCTGGCCTGATCACCCACAACTGCCCTTTCCCCTGCTGGCTATCTTGTGGCGGCCATCTTTTGTCCACATGGTGGCGGCCATCTTTGACCACTTGGGGGCGGCCATCTTGTGTGTTGGAGTGATGGTCAATTTGCATATTACTTTTTTATTAGATAGAATGCTCTTGTCAGTGAACATGTATGCCCTCAATTGGCAGAACCATCACACAGAACAAGTGTAAACTCAGGACCTTGACCTGCTTTTCCTTCATCATCTTGACCTCTGCTCTCTCTTCTCAGAGCATAGTTTTTAAAGTTAGAGCTGCCTGGTTCATTCCTCTGAGACCTAGGTAACTCACTTTGTCTGTACATCTCCACTTCCTCATTTATGAAACTGAAGTAGTAACATCTTATTCACTGATTGAGGTGATACTGTACTTTTTATTAATTAATTTATTTTTATTTATTTATTTTTAAAATATATTTTATTGAGTTTTCACAGACAGGAGGAGAGAGGGACAGAGAGCCAGAAACATCGATGAGAGAGAAACATTGATCAGCCACCTCCTGCACACTCCCCACTGGGGATGTGCCCGCAACCAAGGTACATGCCCCTGACCGGAATCGAACCCGGGACCTCCCAGTCCGCAGGCCGACGCTATATCCACTGAGCCAAACCGGTTTCGGCGATACTGTACTTTTTATGTATTTCTTTTTATCTTTATAACTAGAAGCCCAGTACATGAAATTCATGCACTTGGCGGGGGGGGGGGGGGGGTCCTCTTGCAGTCCGGAAGCCCTCTTGCAGTCCAGAAGACCTCTTGCAGTCTGGAAACCCTCGGGGAATGTCCAACTGCACCATCTTGCAGTCCAGAAGCCCTTGGAGTATGTCCAACTGCTGGGGGGAGTGGGCCTAAGCCGGCAGTTGGACATCCTTTGCACTGCCATGGAGGCGGGAGAGGCTCCCACTTCCACTGCTGCGCTTCGCCAACTGTAAGCCTGGCTTCTGGCTGAGAGGCGCCCCCTCTGTGGGAGCACACTGACCACCAGGGGGCAGCTTCTGCATTGAGCAGGTTAGGGCTGAAATCCCAACATCCCCCGAGAGGTCCCAAATTGCGAGAGGGTGCAGGCCAGGCCAAAGGACCCCACTGGTGCATGACTGGGGCCAAGGAGGGATGCGGGAGATTGGCCAGCCAGGGAGGGACCACGGGAGGGCTCCAGGGCATGTCCATCTTGCTCAGTCCTGATCAGCCGGACCCCAGCAACAAGCTAATTACCAGTCGGAACATCTGCCCCCAGTGGTCAGTGCACATCATAGCAACTGGTCAATTGGTCGACTGTCTGCCCCCTGGTGGTCAGTTCACATATAGTGAGCGGTTGAGCGGCCTCAGCATATCATTAGCATATTACACTTTGATTGGTTGAACAGATGACGGGACACTTAGCATATTAGGCTTTTATTATATAGGATGTAGCTATCAAAAAATTTTAAAGTTCCCATGTAGATCATATTATATTTCTATTGAATAATATTGTTTTAGAGGCTACTTTGTTTATCATATCCAATCATTGTTATTTTCTTTCTAGTTCTATGACTTCATGCTTCTTACCTCTTTCCTCTACCACTGACAGAGAGACCTAACTAACTTATTTTCTGCCATCTCTCTGGACCCAGTCAGTTCTCTCTCTACAGCCACTTGGTCAAGCTTCCTATCATGCCACCCTTTACTCAGTGCCAGTAGGTGAGTTCACCCACAGAAGCCTGCTGCTGAGCACCTGAGTCAGAGTGGCCCTCCCTCTGTCCTGCCCTCCTTTCTTCCCACCTTCTCGGCCTCCTCCTCTGCAAGAAGCAGCAACAACTTAAGCTGTTTAGTTCCCAAATCTGTCTTCTCCCCACCCTCTGAGGGTGAATCACACTGGTCCGCTCCATGCTTTTCCCATCACAATGACTCCTCTCTCTCCACCTGTGCCTTAAGGAAGTGATACCTTTCCTAGAAGATCCATGGAATTTACCCAAGAAAAGGTACCTCCTTTCCCAAGCATTGTGTACCCCATTGACATGTAGGCACTGTCTCTAATTCTGCCGACAGTGACACAAGCTCCTTCAATACAGTAGCCACTGTAGTCAGCTCCATTTACTTATGCATCTTACTCCCTGGAAAAGCCTGCAAGATTGGTGAAAAATTTGCAGATGAGAAAACATGACTCACAGACTCAAGTTATGACCTGACAGTGGCTACTCAGCAAGTAAATGGCAGAGCAGGGAATTCAGTTAATTTTGTCTTCAGACCTTAAAACATTTCTACTGAGTCACACTAAGGTTATGGTTTAACAATCTCTACACACACACATGCGCGGGCACGCACATGTACGCACACACACACACAAACACATACATGTACCTACATGTGTGTGGAGGAAGGCACACAGGAATAAAAACACTATAATTCACCCATTCCTGCCTTTCAGCAAAAAGGAGAGGACAGTGAACATTGTTTACAAAATCACCTCTGTCATTTCAAAAAACTTAGATAAACTGAGAAGTTAAATTTTAAAGCGTGAAAGTTTCCAAACATTTTTGTTCTTATGGATATCATTATGTTATGTTTGTCATGCTCATTCTTAGAGATGGGGAAACTGAGGCCTAGAGATGCTGAGTACCTTATCTAAAATCACGTCGCCGGTTCCTAGTCCACGTCTTTGCTGGCCCGGGCTGCTCTCCCTGTGGCCTGGGTCCGCGAGGGCTCAGGTGGGAGGAAGTCCAGCTGGGGAGCTGCCACAGTGTGAAGCCTTTGCAGACTGCTGGGCCTCACCTGTGCAGCTGCATTCCGTGTCTAACTGAATGCATTTGTAAAGCGAATGCTATAATAGCATCATAACTACTGTCAGGTAAGAATTTGTTATTCTCATGATTCTTGGCTTGTAATGGCCTTGGGAAAGCTTCATACCTTCTCTGCACAATCAGTGTTTCCATAAGAAAGTATATTCTGAGACGACCAGGTGCATGAAGGTGTCAATAAACATCACCTATTATATAAATAAATTATCATATTTCATGGCCTTAAGAGTCTCAAAAAGTCTCTTTTTAAACCAAGCCCTCTAGTTCTTTACTGTGACAAGACAGTAAAACCTACGCACGCATTTTACCTCACTCTGTGCGGGTTAGTACAGAGACGCGGAATGTCTGGGAACAAAGGACATTGGAGAACAGCAACTGTATATAACCTGCTAGGATCAAAGCTGCGAAACGGGAGGCCCATAAACTGTAACTTTCTCAGGGTCACAGGAGGCAAGGTAGCTGATCCAGGAGCGGTGGGCAGTCCCCCTCCCACACTACATCCCCACTCGGTGGAGCGGCTTTCTCCCAGCAGGAGCTGTGCGGTAGGCCTAGCCCCAGGCCCTGTTGGGTCAGGGTCCTCCGGCATAGGAATGGGAGTGGTACTTCCTATTAATGGAGGAGGGATCTCCCATGCATTCAATAACCACTTGCCAAATGTTTGCAAGGTGCCAGGTGCTACTCTAAGCATTATGGGATAAAATGCTGAGCAAGACAAAGAAAGTTCCCCTTTCATGGAGCTCACGTTCTAATAGAGGTAGACAGTAAAACAAAAAAAAACAAAAACACAAACAAAAAAAACAACAACACACAAAGAAAGAAAATTGGAAGAAAACAACCTCTATGCAGAATACTAAAACGGGTCGAGGTGGCAAAGCGGGATGGACTGGAAGCTTCAGTTGTAGTAAATGCAAGCTGAGAGATAAGCATGAGCAGAGGAATGCAGCCTCTGAGCAGAGAGAACTCGGGTGCCCACCAGGCAGGGAGGAACGTTGCAAGGAGCAGGCAGGATCCAGGGAAGGGCCCTTTGGCAGCAGTGGGAGCTCAGAGCCCTCGGAGCTCAGTGGAGCACAGGAGGGGGTCTGGGTTCCACTTCACAGGGAGGGGAGGCCTTGAAGCGGGGCCTAGAATCTCACTTGGAAGGACGGTCACTCTGGCTAAGTGAGATGCACACTGTGAGAGGTGGGGTCAGGGCTGAAGGGAGAGGGAGCAGGACCGGATGCCCTTGTCCAGTGAGGAGGCCACGAGCTGTGACTTGACGTGGAAGCAGTGAAATGGGGCAGAAGAGGCTGGGCCAAAGTCTCTCTGGGGATGGGTTTGGTGTTTGCTTGTGTGCTGCCTGGAACCTAGATGGGAAGAGGAATGAGTCCTGCGCTTTCACCCTAAGAAACCAGGTAGATGATAGCACCAGTCATTGCGATGGGAACATGGGTGAGTGGATGAGGGCTGGGGAAGAGACGTGGGCTAAGTCTCCACAGCACTCTGAGGGAGGGAACTACCCTGTAGAAAGTAAGTATGCCATTGACCAACAAGAGGCAAGTCCCGAAGTTGAACTCTTTCACCACCTCACATGACAGGGGTAAAAATAGCAGGTGTGCCCTGAATGTCTACTACATGCAGCACACGGCATCTGTCATTATATTCTACAGATCAGGAAACTGAGGCTCAGAAAGGCTATGTAACTTATTCCGGATTTCACAGCTAATCAGCACAGTTTAATATCAGGCTAATGACTCCACAATCCGTGCTTTTTCCATATTGTTTCCACTGCACTGCAGGTGAGAACTAGGAAACAGGGGTCTCCTTCCCACAGGCACCCTTGAGATAAAGTAAGTGAGCATGGTCTTCCATGCAGGGGTGAGAAAACAAAACATCTTACCCAGGATCGGAATGTGGACTTGGGGCAATCCACATGGGTTATTTAAGTCGCTAATGGTCTGAGCGGCCATTCGTTTGCAGCCAGACACCTGTTCTGTCATAAACTTTGTGGACAATTTATTTTCCTCAATGCACACCCAGTTCCTCAGCTCCGGGAAGGCACATGTCTTCTTCATAAAAACCACCTCTGATTCTGACTCAGGGAGCTGTGGGGACACTATGAGGGAAGGTGGCTTTCATGTGCAGTGAGGTGCACTGCCTTGAGTCACACGATGGTCTCTGTTTGGTAAGCTCCTATAACCAACCACATTTAAGCAGGTTACTTTGAGGGCTACAACAGAAGTCCCTGGAGGGTGAAATGGAGAGTCAGACATGAATTAGCTCTGACCTGGGTTTGTCTCCGGACACTGCCCTCTTTTTCTGTATTTTCTTTGGCTAGTTGGTTATTCCTGAAAGGTTTTGAAAATAAGGTAGTTTTAAAACATGTCTGTACATGTCACTGCAACATGGACGCGCGTTCCCCTCGCTTTGAGTGTGACAGCGTTGGCTTGTCTGTCCCACGCTGCTTGCTTTAAGCCAGGAAGTTTACAGCGGTTTGTTACATAGGAGCTGATGGCAGGTGTGCCCTGAATGTCTGATGGCCAGACAAAGATGCACTTTTTCTTCTGATACCTGCAACCTCCTTGCATTGTTCCCTTCTCTCTGGGAGACCTTTCTTCTTTCTCTGCACATTATTTAGGAATGAGATGAAGGTTAAAGCCAGAGACATTCCTTTGAAACTGGTCTCTAGCACTTAGCAGCTAAGACCTTGGGGAAACACCTAATTTCTTAGCACCTCCCCTTCCATCAATAAGCAGAGAGTGATAATACAAATCCCATAAGATCATTGAGAGGATTAAATAAAATAGCTTTTGAAACACCTGTAGAGTAAAAGGTGCTCAGAAGCTGAGATGTTGGAAGCTGCCCATTGTCTTCACTAGCAGAGAGGTGTGGACAAGGAACCCCGGAAGGCTGGTCAACCTTGAAGCTCTGAAAGGTCAGAGCCAACCACCCACTGTTTAGTTGAGACAATGGTAGCTAAAGCAACTTCCACCTTTTAGTCTTATGTAAATCCTTACTGATGGGCTGTCATTGGAATTGCCTGCCTAAGGGCTATGGGTGTATCCCAAAACCTGAATAAAAGGGATAGCTAGGCTGGAGCAAAGCGGAGTCCTTCCTCTTGAGCTGGGCTCCCACCTGGCCCCCAATATTTCCAAATTAATATTTTCTAGTCTCTTTCATTTGTGTGCGGCCTCCTCCAGAGCCCGAACCCTGAACCTGAACCCTGAACCACGCGGGACGTGTGTGTGTGTGGGGGGGTCACTCGCACTGAGAGCCAATGGCATTAGTGGCAGTGGTAATCAAAAAGATGCATCATAGGAACCATGGGTGTCTTGATAGAGTTTAAAGTGCAAAAAGTGGAAATGCCCTTTAAATAAAGGTATTTCATGTACTGCCCCAGTATTTGTTGTGCAGATGTCATAGAATATGTTTGAGCTTCTGATTATGCTGCTCCTATGACAAAATGGTTTTCAGTAGCATAGTGGCAGGCTGCTGTGCTGAACGAAGCATGGGCTTCGGTTCAGTTCTACCCATATGCTCTGTGTCTGTGTGTATGTGGAAGGATGGAAAAAGGGCAGTTAGAAAGCTATGAGGGAGGGAGGAAGAAAGGAGAGGGAGGGGAGAGGAGAAAGACAGGATGGATGGGGCAGCGGGGGAGAGAATACTTATAGAAGTTTGAGAGGAGAGTAAGGAAGAAGGAGTCCAGCTCTCTGCTGAACCTCTCAGATCAGATGTGCGGGTGTGGCTGGGGGCCAGCGATAGCAACATGGTGGTGACGTTGTCAAAGTGGCCTCAATTTGGTTCCAGCAGGGCTGTGAGCACAAAAGTAGTGCCATGAATCAGAGGCAATGCAAGGCGGGCTCTCAGGATCTGTGGCTGAGCTGGACTGTGGGGACCAGATGTGGGTTCTGCTCTCAGCTGCTCCCAGTCCACCAGGGATAGGAAGTAACCTAACATTACCTAAGTGCTTAGCACATTGTAAGTACCTGGTTTAGCCTGACATAAACAGACATTAGCTCTGGGCTTTGAGATAGAAGAGAAAGAGAAATCCCTGTCCCAGTGACTTCCTGCACACTTACAATAAAATCCAGTCTTTAGCCTTGCATGGCCTGGTCTCTGGGCACCCAACCTTTTCCTGTTACCCTTGCGCCCTGTTCCCTCTCACGAGCTGCCCTGGCCTGGTGCTGATGCTCAGCCTGCAGTGCAGTCCTCTGTCCCGGATTTCACAGGTCCCACCCCTCCCTTAACCAGGACTCTGGTGGCAGTGGCAGGACCCCTTGAAGCCAAGAGAGCCTTTCCTACCTGCCTGTCTGCAAGAGAACTCCCATCATGGTCACACTCAGACCCCTGATGTGTCTTCACTTTTCTGTCTCACATTGTCCACGAACTGATGATGTGTGTATGGGCACGTGTGTGCCTGTACATGTATATAAATATGTATGTGTGCAAATATGTGTGCATGCTTATGTGTGTGTATCCATGTGTGTGCAAATAGGTGGTATATGTGCATGCTTATGTGTGTTTGGTTTGTTTCTGTCATCCCTACTACAAGCATGTGACCAGGAACTGTTTTTATTTTTCAGTGTTTCATTTCTCCTTGCCAGAAAAGTGCGTGGCACAGAATAAAGAATCAATAAATACTTGTTGTATGAAAGGAAATGTAATCATCTGTTAATAGACCAAGTATTGGGGACAAAGTGTTTTACGTTTAGTAATCCCCAGAGAACCTTGAAGTGCTCTTTCTTTATCAGCAATGTGACTATGCTGTATTACAATTTCTTACTGAGATTTCTAAATGTAATGATTAGTTTTGTGCACATGGAACCTGAGGATCTATACACATGAGTGCATTCATATGTTTATTTGGGAACACAAAGAGTATATGATGAGTATATGTGCCGATACACAATGTATTATACAGCATAGACTCTATAGTATGTAAACATGGTGTTTGTATATTCAGACATACTATAGCAAATCTTTATTTAGAGCAGTGGTTCCCAACCAATTTTTGGCCATGCCCCACCTAAGCATCTCTAAAATCCTGATGCCCCCCCTATAACATATAATTCTTACTTTTTAAAAAGTGAACTCCTATCAGCCTAAAAGGCCATTAACTTGGTCTAAACAAGCTTCAAAAGAACATGGCATCCATAAAAGAGAAAAATAAAAGAACAAAAGGACAGTTAAATACTGAGGAAGAAATCACTAAGAAATTAAATAATAATAATAATAATAATATGAAGTGATATGAAAAAATAGCAAAACATAATAGAGAACTGAAATGCATAAATATGTAGCAATATATATTTATATACGGATATGAGGCCCTTAGAACCATAAGAAATGCAAACAATTCACTGTTAATAACTCATTCTCAATTGCCCCCCTTAAAAGTCAAATTACCCTCCTTAAAAGTGAAATTGCTCCCCTGTGGGGTGTGTGCCCCACATTGGGAACCACTGATTTAGAGTCCAAATTATACACCACAAATTAACATATGTAGCCAATAGCCAATAAGCTATATGCTCACTAAACTATGATCAGTTAATGTTAAAGAGGAAAACTGAGGATTGTAGAATACTTTAAAAGAAACAGGATTTTCCTTCTTCAACGTAAGTAGAGGAAGCAGTTGACTCCAGGTGGAATCACTCAGGTGCTGCATGGGGACAGGAGTAGGGTGACTGAATGGCCGAGAGGCAGGGAAATGGGGCTGGAAGTGCACTGATCCTTAGTTCTACGGATGAACTGGAACAGCCCACGTGGCAAACTTGTTTGCATGACTGACCCGAAATAAACCCTGGCCAGGCTCTCCAGCAGCTATGGGTTTCAAGATTAGGGTGTCTACTTGCATCAGCATTGACCTCTTACCTCTGATCCAGGAGCTCAGAGCTGGATGGGGGGAGGGTTCCCAAACCGCCTCTCAGTGCACAGTACGGTGAGTGTAAAAGATGCATCCACCCAATACTCACACCAGAAAGTAACTCACAAGGGGATGCCGGGAGCCAAGGAGACGCTCCATTGTGCTACATCCACATAATGAAAGACTCTGTTGTTAACGAACATTTGGCATAAAGTCATACTTATTGATATGGAACGATATTTGTACAGCGTGTGTGTGTGTGTGTGTGTGTGTGTGTGTGTGTGTGTGTGTGAAATTCAGAGGGTAAAACAATATCACAGAGGCCCCGCTTCGGGAGATAAGGGGATGCTTGCTCAGCTCTTCCAGACTGAGGGCCAGGTAAGGCGAAGTGGGTCTCCACCATCTCCCCTCTGCTCCCTGGCCTTCTGGGAGTAAGCGCTTGGCTTCAATTAGGGGGATTAGTACACTGTTCCTGCACGTATGTGC
The DNA here is from genome assembly GCF_951640355.1 of Cnephaeus nilssonii. Taxonomy (NCBI): domain Eukaryota; kingdom Metazoa; phylum Chordata; class Mammalia; order Chiroptera; family Vespertilionidae; genus Cnephaeus; species Cnephaeus nilssonii. The sequence goes on from NC_137081.1 coordinate 89,155,031, forward strand.
CTGTTATGAACTGATTGTTTGTGTTCCTCCCAAATCCATTCACAGGGTGGAAACCCTACCCCTTAGTGTGATGGTCTTAGGAGGGGGAGGGGGGTCTTGGGGAGTGGTGGAGCCCTCAGGAACGGGATTAGTGCAGCTCTCTCCCCTTCGTCCTGCCATGAGAGGACATGAAGAGAAGTAGCTGTGTGACCAGGAGAGGCCCCTGACCAGAACCCTGCCTTTAGGGGCAGCCAGCCTGCGGATTGGTGATAGGAGCCCCTTAGGTCAGTGCCCTGGGCCCTGCCTCTGCAATTCCTGTGCACATTATTGGCTGCCTCATGCCCACGAGGAGAGCACACCTGGGTTGGCGTTTAGGTGTGAGGGGTGAGAGGCTGGGGCCACATCTCTACGAGGCACTCTATCAGCAGCTCCACCTCACCCAGTGCCACAGCACTGCAGCTGAAGGCCCAGGGTCCCCTTAGGCTCTGGCCCACACGGAGCTTTCCAAGCCAGCTCACCAGGAGAAAGCGGGCACTGTATGAGCATGCCCAATGTCCTCCTTCCTCTACCTCCTTTACTCAGACCCATGGGGGAAGTGAGGGTTAATGAACACCTTCAAACCTCAACAAATACACAGTGTGTTCCAACTGCACTTTTGTGCATATCCATGTGGCCCAACATCTGGAAGGATACACACCAGATACAATGTCCGTCTGCTCTGGGGGACGAGATTGTTTTCTTGCATGAGCTGTGATCATTACAATCATCCTGTTTACACATTTAAAACAAGGAGAACGTTCTCCCTCAGCTTGCTTCCCAGCCCGGCACACGTTTGGGGCCTTCCCTCTGGGCTGGAGGCTGTGCACAAGGAAAGCGATAAGGCCGCGGGGTCTGCTGGCCACGCACCGCGGTGCGAGCACAGGCTCCATTTCGTCCCTCTTCCTGTTGCCTCTGCCTTCAGGGTTCTGAGCAAATGGAGAGGCGGTGAAACTGGAAGTGTAGTGACTCGCACAAAGTCACATAATAGAAAGAGGAGCCAAGCCCTCACTCCCACGGTGGCCTGCTCCCAAATCCACGCCCTCCTGCTCAAATAACCACATAAAGTAAAGGCAGTTTCAGCAGAAAAATAAAACATGTGCGACATCCGTGGGGTGGCCACAAGGACTGCACAGAACGCAGATGCTGCAGAAGATCCCGGAGTCACAGCAACATGCTCACTCCTCCCTACACCCGCCAAACCCAACCTGGGAGACAGGAAGCAGCGCCCTAAAGAGGGTGCGCTGGGTTTGAGACACAGGCGTTTTGCAGCTAGTGCTGAGCGTGACCTGTGCAGGCGTGACAGCGGGAAGGGAGAGAAACAGGGACAAGAAACATCCACTCTCTCCAGGCAGCCGCCTGAGGCCTGGGGAAGGGCCCTGTCCCCGAGCTCGGATCTCAGCCTCCGCGCTCGGTGCACCCGGCCCGCGCAGTAACTGATTCTCCCAGCGATGATGCTGAGTCCTCAGGAAAAGGTTACATTTTATATTCGGAATTATCTGCTTAAGAAGGCAAGGAAGCATGTAATCTATTTGAAAAAGATTTTCATTTCAAATAGTTAGAAACTCTTTTAGAAGATTTCTGGTGCTTAAAGGAATAAGTGACAGTTATCTGGAAAATTCACTCGCGAGGCACAAGGTCTTCCCTAAAGATTCTAGATCAGGGCGGCTGTGGGTTATATTTAGTGAGGTGCATAGCCTGCTCCTTTTTGACATCTCATGGTCTAGTTTTCCCAGGCCTTTCACAATTCCTATCTTCCGAGCACTGGACTCTAAATTTCATGACGCTAAAGATTCCGACACACTTTTTGGCCAGCCCACATCCCATGGTGGGCAGCCTTCCCACCCCCACCCTCGCCCCTGCAGTGGAACAAATGAACTGTGTTTACAAAACCGACTGATTCCCAGGGTGGGCATGATTGTTGCCAAGCCCACCTGACATTGTGCGAAATCCCTGGGTGTTTTAGTAAGCAGTTCTAGGAAATTTCTGTTTGTTTGGTTTTGTTGTGTTGTGTGTGTTTTTTTTTTTTTGCAAGCACGTTAATAATGAAATAAATTATTCACTCTAAAAAATAACCATCAGAAAAGATTAAAAAATAGGGTTTATCTAATTTTTTCTAAAAGCAAGTTCTATTTTTATAAAATGCATTTGCACGGAGGCCTCCACGTTTCAGGGAGCACACAGGACCTGCTACCCAGTGGCCTCATTGCCTCGCACTGCGCCCCCAGGTTTTCCGCCCAGACGGGACGCCCTGCTTTTGGTGAATGTGCAGAGACCCTGCTGCCTTCCCTCATGCTACCACCCGCACGTGTTTATGTCAGGCTCAAGGGCTCGCCTCCAGGGCCTCTGCTCTCAGGGCACCTTTCACGGTCACTGCTGTGCAGGGTGGTGTGGCCATCCTTCCCTTTGGAAGATGAGGAGAGGCCTTCAGAGGCGAAGGAACTTGCTCTGGGCCCACCCTGGGCATCGGTAGGACTGGTCCATCACAGTCCTCTCCTGGCAGCCTTTCCCTCCCAGCTCAGTGCAGCCCCCTTGTGGGCAAACACCCATCTCTGTGATATTCCCACTTATGGAGCCCTTCTGCCCGCTGTGGTCACCCTGCGTGACCAATCAGAGCAGGAGGGCCTGTGAGCTTACCTGGTGTGTTGAGCAGGCGGGACCTCCTGCAGTAGTAGGCCACCTCCTGCTCACAGTGCTCTGAGCTGTCAATCACGGCCTCCAGCTGCCCCAGGCTGCCCCCGTAGTCCAAGGCCATGGAGTAGGGCTTCTCGGGGCTGGCGCCCTGCACACGGGTCAGCTCTGTGTTGTTGTGCTGCACCGAGGTCCAGATCTTGTCCTCTGCCCAGAAAACAAAGCCCAAGGAAGGAGGGTTAGAAGAAAGTTCAGAAAAGGATCACACTGGCAAAAAGAGGCTCATGCAGGCAGTGTGATGGTGGCTCCCCAGGGGAGCCACTGCTCTACTCATGCTCCGGATTTGACCAGAGAGTTTTTGCTCCTCACAGAGCTCCACCAGGGGAGAAAGGAAGTTAGTAATCTTGAGAGCTGATGTTTTGGAGCCCTGATTCCACAGGCTGCAAGCTAATCATCTAATCCCATTATCTCATTTAAAATCCATGTTACTTAAATCCGAAGGGAGCCCACACGCCCAGGTCAGAGGTGGGGGGATGCAAGTGAAGAGACTCAGGTGGCTTGCTCAGGATTGCAGTTAGTGACTCAGCAGGAATTGGAACCCAGGGTGTCAGTCCTCCAAAGCCCTCCATCTACTGACACACCCCGCTTCACAAGAGAAACACCAGCTTCCATGGTTATCACAGAAAGCCACACATTCCAGGGCAAAAATAAGACCTGCCCACAGAGTCTCTGTAAAACACAGTTAACAAGGGTAGAATTTGGCCATCCCCACTGAACTCCGAGGCACTTAACTGCAGTTTATTATGCATCCTCTGTTTGCCAAAAGTATTTGTGGAGGCTTACAAAAAAAGAACATGCAGAGGCGAAGACCTTTAAATCAGGGACCTTTAAAACATGCTTTGCCCAGAACAGGGAAAATGGAAGGCCAGGAGAGAGGAGAGGAATGTGAGTTCTAGAAACTCGGAGATCTGTATGTGAAACCTCTTTCTGCTGAGAACAAGCTTAGACAAGTCACCTCACTATCTGGGGGCTCAGTGTTATCAGTAAAAAAATAAAATAAATAAAAATATAAGGACAGCAAAACCACCTATCCTGTGGCAGGGCTGTTACTATGGAATAACAACCAAAAATATAAAGTTTCAAGACACTATCTGGGAGGCATCAAGCATTCTGTAATAATAACTCAGGGTAAACATTTATGGCAAGTGGGTGTGTAATTGAATTCTGAACATGCTGAGGAATGAAGCCAAGGAGGAAAGGGGACTTCTTGGAAAGCTTTTGTCAGCTGAGCATCTTTACACAGTGACATCATTCCTCGTCCTCGGTTCTCAGAGCTGAAAAGGAGCCCCACATAGACAGCACGTGGCTCCCTCACCCTCACCTCCTCAGTCTTACAAATGCACAAACCAAGGTCTAAGAAGTAAATAAAATGGCCAGAGGCCTATTGGACAAGAAAGATGATCACATACACTATACGCAGCCACAATTGATTAGTGCCACTAAGAGGCAAGGTTGTGATCTTGGGTAAGTAACTTCACTGCCTTGCACTGCAGTGCCAGCAAAGTAGGGGGAGGAAAGAGAAAAAGAGAGTTTGAGTTTGGTTTCAATGATCTCTAATGTATTTTCCAACTCTCAAAAAGGACACGTTTATTGCAGCATAAAATTAAACTGTGCTCCAATCTTCCAATTCATCTTAAGACCGTTTCCCCACTAGTAACCCACACGTCTCCAATGTTTATCGGAGGCAGAATTACATTTTCTCAAAAGTCTAGAAAAACAAATCAGGGTGAAGGTTACTGGATTTTGACTTTGAAAGTAAAAATAGTACATGTAAAAATACTGTTACACAAATAATTAACAAAAAATCTTTAAAATGCCAATATAGATAAATGCAGACAAAATAACTAAAGACAAGCAATTGCTTAATAATGCATCGCTGTAGAGGGACAAAGAAAGACTGACAGTTTTGAAATAAATGTCCATGGTGCTTAGAAGCAGAAGAGGAAAACCCAGTCCAACAATAGGTGGTGTGTCGCTGCCTCATACTAGAACATTCTACACTATAGTGTTACCTCTATATTTTTACCTATGTCTATCTTACATAATAAAAAGGTAATATTTAAATTACCATCACTTCGCTACGCCCATGATTGGGCCAGCGGGTGACACAGGGGGCGGGACTCGGGGTGGCTGGGTTGGTGATTGGGCCGGCAGGATGCTGAGCTCGCGTTGCCAGCGGCGACGCGAGCTCAGCGTCTGCGCCATGGCTGTGCTGCGGCACAGATGGGCATCTGGGGCAGCGAGCCCAGCCGGCGTTTTGGAGGTTTGGAGGCGGCGGGCGGTGGGCGGGCGGCGCGGCTCCCCGGGGAGGAGTCTGGCGGCAGTTGGGCCGCAGGAGCACGTGGCGGCGGCCCCAGCCTTCCTGGGCGGGAGGCAAAGGCAAGACCCAGGCCTGGGCTTCGGCCGCAGGAGGACCACGCCCCCGCCCCGCCTCGCCCTAGGGGCCCAGGGACTTCGGAGCTGCCGACCAGCGGACAGACAGCTTACACATGCAAGATTAAATCATGCACTGGGATTCTAGTACAGATATAAAGATATAGATATGTAGATATATGAATGCTCAGAGAGAGAAGTAAATTTGTACCCAATATTATTGTGTCCAATCTGTCTCATTTCAAAAGTGATCCACATAGCATCATTAAATCATATGGATTTAGATTTCCCTTCCAATGAACACAGACTTTCATATCTGTATATTCATTCACCTAATTGTTCATATATTCACTAATTGATTTTCTTATTCATTTAATCATTGACTTATTTTGCCAAAATCATATTCTATCTTTGCTAAGATGGGAAAGAAAGCTGTGTCAGACAATCTTTCATCTAAAGTCACTGCTATTGCCAACTCTGCTTGGGGACCCTGAGGGTAAATTGAAGTTTTAATAATTCAACTATTGGCAGGTATTGATCTATGCAATCTACAGAAGATGCAAAGGGACACTAAGAGCTTCAAAGCACTCCCCACAATTCACTTAGCTGTCACAAGCCCCCACTGCAAACACAGTATGAATGACAGGACGAGAGCTGATTACTGGAAACCTAGGTTTCTTTGTTGGCTTTCCTTTCAAAGACACCTTTGTCCTCTTATTGTTTTCCTCCTGGGAGATAGAAGAGAAAAGACTAAAAGAAAATGGGTAAGTTGGTGTTATTTCCCCCCAGCTTCATTGGCAGCAGTGTAGGTTAAGCCCTGACCCTGACACAGTAGTAAAGGCCAGTGGTCAGTGGCCCCCGTGAGAGCCTCCATGGGCCAGCTGCTGCTCCCTGCTATAGGGCGGGTGCTGTGGTTTCCACTGGGGAAGGTCCATGTGAAGTCAGCTCTGAAGGGTTTTCAAACAAGTAAGATTTGCTCTAAACAGTCCATTAGTTGGATACAGGGGATGCATTCGCAAACCCACACATGCTTATACTAAAACATGACCCTTGAAGCTAAGTATTCAAGATGGTCCTTTGGTCCATGGGTGGGTGAAGGTTAGTGTATGTGGCCAGGCTCTGGAGTCAGAAGATCTGGATTGGCATGCCAGCATGGCACTTCCTGGCTTAGCAACCTTGACCAAATGATAACTTCCCTAAAGTTAAGTTTCCTCTTCAGTAACATCTGAAAAGCAGCAATGAGGCCGACTATACATGGTCGTTGTAAAGATGAGTGAGGGGGTTTCTGCAAGGAGGCCCATTTTTCACCAAATGAACTGCATTCCACAGAAATCTATGTTGCCCATTGTACATGAAGGCATCAGTGTCTCACAGGTGACCAGTGCTACTACTATTAGCAACAGCATCCAGGAGAAGGCAAGCAGAGAGTGGCCTCAGGTAGTTCTCAGAACCGTGTGTCAGTTCTTTCCCAGAGCACAAAGTAAGAGATGCCTTAAGGGGAGAGAAGATAAACTTAGCCCAGCCTTCCCTCCCCAAATCCATCAAAATTCATGAGGAAAACACACCCATTTCAAAAGACCCAGAATGGGAATTGCTTTATTTTTGAAGTTTTGGGAACTTCACACAATTCAACCGACCAAGATTGCCTATAACTCAAGAAAGTCCAATGTCATGTAGGGAATGAGAGTGAATTATCTAAATGCTAAGACTGGAAACTCATTTTAAAATAAAGTCCTCCAGGCTCCAAACACCAGCCTCTGCTGGCCTGCCTCCAAACCAGACCCCAGCACAGGCGTGTGGCACAGTCTCTGGGGAAGCCTCCGGGCTGCAAGGTGTGTTGAGACAGCTGGCATTGTGGACACATCCATTCCTTAGAACCTGGGCTCTGCCGCACGCCAGCTGGGCAAGTTACATAACCATCTCCGGTTTCCTTCTTGGAAAGCAGGGCTGGTAATATCATTTTAATTAAATCCTATATAATAAAATCTTAATATGCTAAGTGTTATCCGGTCATCCATTCAACCTAATGAAGCATAATATGCTAATAATATGCTAAGGCCACTCAACCGCTCTCTATGATGTGCACTGACCACCATGGGGCAGACACTCTGACTGATAGGTTAGCTTGCTGCCGGGGTCTGGCTGATCAGGACTGAGCGAGATGGGCCGGACATGCTATGGAGCCTTCCCACAGTCCCTCCCTGGCTGGCCAACCTTCTGCGTCCCTCCCCGGCCCTGATCATGCACTGGTGGGGTCCATCAGCCTGGCCTGAACCCTCTCTCAATCTGGACCCCTCAGGAGATGTCAGAGAGCCAGTTTCGGTTCCATCCCACAGGCCAGGCCGAGGGACCCCACTGGTGCACTAATTTGTGCACTGGGCCTCTAGTAGTATTATAATCCTATCTAATAAAAGAGAAACATTCAAATTGACCGTACCACCGCTACACCCACAAGCCACGCCCACCAGCCAATCACAAGTGTATATGCAAATTAACCCAACCAAGATGGCGCTTAATTTGCATATGCAGGTGCAGAGCGAAGACTGAAGACAGCATAGAAGGAAGCCAAGCGCTGCAAAAGGGAGCGAAGCTGCGGAGAAGCAAGCGGGAAGGCGATGAAGGGAGGGAAGCAGGCAGGGCAGGAAGCAGGCGGAGCTGTGGCGAAGGGAGGGAAGCAGGTGGGATGGCGGAGATACGGGGGAAGCAGGTGGGGCAGTGGAGAAGGCTGCAGGAAGCCCTATTCTTGCAGGAATCTTCCTGCAATGGGCTTCTAGTATTTTGTAATATTAAAATTATATGTTCCACATGGACACATAAGTTGTTCAACATGCAAAAGATTTAAGAATTGATACATTAGAACTTTTTCTTTATTACATTAGAATGAGGACCTCAACCTCATTCCTTAGAGAGTTGGGGTGGGGATCTCATCTGGCAAAGGAGGTTTAAAACCAGGATGGAGTGCAGTTCCTTGTACTACAGTTGCTGCTGTACATGATAAATTATTACCATCTGTTCAATTATCTTTTCACTCTGAAATAGCCTCATGTCTGTCTGTATTTATTGGTGTCCTTTACATCTCCTGAAATTTCATCAGCAGAATATGTTGTTTAATTTTCATAAAACCAGAAACTTGAAAAAAACACTGATACGGCCATTTTGCTATCCTGTTCATCCCCTATCATTCATTCTGTTAGGGGCAGAAATAGAATATTGGGGACCAGCTAGAATTGTAAGAAATATTAATCTTGCTCTGTTAACCGTGATTGTTTTATTCTGATTAAAGAAGGCACATTCTACCCTGGCTGGGAGCTCACCTGGAAATGTAGCTTTTCCTCCTCATCAGGAGCTGCCTATTAGCATGCAAATATTAACCTTGTTGCAGAAACCAGGATTGCCAGCCCTTTAAAGACCCCCAGCCCTTTGCATACCACAGGCCTATGCAAATCTCCAGACCAGCAAACTGCGCATTTGGATACCTTTTGCCTATGTCACCTTGTAATCTTTGTCCTTCTACCCAATATAAGCAGCTGGCTTATGTTGGGGTGCAGAGCAGATGTTTGTGGGTGACCTGCCGCTCTCTCACACTGCTGGCAGGATTGGAATAAACACTCAGATGCGTCAACCTTGTCTCTGCTGAACTGCCTCAAGTCGTGACAGGCAGCACGGACCCATTATTTGTCCGGTTACAGCTCTGCTGTTTACCACCAATCAAGTCCATGATGAGAAACAAGCCCAACTTTCTACCTGCTCAAAAGAACACAGGCATGGAGTTATCGAGGACAAATTTTCTGCTCAATAGCGGAATGCATTTTGAAATTTTGAACTAGAAAGAATCTGTTCAGTTCACTAAGTATCTCAGTTAGTCTAAAGAAATAGTTATTATACATTTAAACTATTTGCCTTTTCCCTCCAATATGTGGTTTGCATGTATTTTCTCCCATTTCATAGGTTGTCTTTCCATTACGTTGGTTGTGCAGAAGCTTTTTTTGTTGGATGTGGTACCCCTTGTTGACTTTTGCTTTTGTTACTTATATTGTTGGTGTCATACCCAAAACACTATCAGCAACACTGATGTCCAGGAACTTCTTCTCAGTGTTTTTTCTTGGGAGTTTTATGGTATCTGGTCTGATGTTTAAGTTTTTAGTCCATTTGGAATTAATTTTTGTGAGTGGTGTAAGATAGAATTCTAATTTGTTTATTCTGTATGTGGTTATCCACTTTTCCCAATACCATTGATTGAAGAAACTATTTTTTCTCCATTGGGTGTCCTTTGCACCCCTGTTAAACATGAGTGGACCTTAGTGCCATGGCTTACTTCTGGGCTCTCTATCTGTTCCATTGGGGTCTATGTATCTATTTTATACCAGTGCCATGCTGGTTAATACCTACAGCTTTAGGGAAATGGAAAGATGTTGTTTAAATCCACAAACTTGTAAATAAATACATTCTGGAGATCTAATGCAAGCTTAGCGCTTAGTCAACACTTTCATATTATAAACTTCAAAGCAAATTACCAAGAGACTAGATCTTATTCCCCATACAAAGTATGATAACCATGTGATATGCTAGAGGTGCTAACTAACACCATTGCAATGGTCATATTGCAATATATAAATGTATGAAATCAACACACTGCACACCTTAAGCAATGTTGTATGTCAAAAACATCTCACTACATTTTTTAAAATAAAAATAAAATATTTGCTTTTTAAGAGCATCATTTAGCCATGATGATCATTCACTGGCATAAATGGGAATGAGCTTTTGACCATGCACCACACCACCTGTCATGCCACCTTCACAAGTAAAGGAATTGCAGGCCATAGGCTATCAAATAGCATGTCTGATAAAGTTCCAATGCATCATCTCAAAGACTTAACAATGCATTGTTATGTAGATTAGTAAAGCATTCTTCTAATTGCACTGTGAATTTCACTTTCAATTCTAGTCCCATAAAGCTATTGGTCTCCCAACCTGTAAAGCATATCATGCATTCCTCTGTTCAAAGTTGTGCTTAGTTAGTGCCCTGCTTGCCACTAGCGTACATACCCAGGACCATATGCATGGCTGAGCTCCAGTGTACACACCATTGTGTACACAAGAATGACAGACATCTGGCACTGTTATAAGTACTCTCGAGCTCATGAGTGGTGGGGCTGTCTAGAGACCTGTTGAGGGCAAAGTCGGGTGGGGGCTGATAGAGAAGCCTGTCCAGTGGACACTGTGCCCCTTTTTCCTTGGAAATGGACTATAGATGGATGGGAGTCTCTATCCTCTGGCCACGGGACCTAGCCTAGCATTGGGTGCCTTGTAGGACTTCAGGAAATCTTGTCGAGTGATGAGGTTAGTCAGTCACTGTCATTTATATTCTGCTAGGTTCTTTCCCCCAGCATTTCCAAAGCAGCTCTGTTATACATTTGTTATGTGATGGTCCAAATTTAAAAAAAGAAATTTCAAATTGTAAGATCAATACACACATACATTCAACAACAACATCTATAAGAGAAGAGTATGCACCAAGTCCCAGCACAGTAGTTATGGTGGAATATTCTGCAACATTCCATGATGTTGTGACATATTCCCAAGTCATCACCCAGATAGCCCTCTGTGACCTCACCCTCCCAAGTCATCACCCGGACAGCCCTCTGTGACCTCATCCTCCCAAGTCATCACCCAGACAGCCCTCCATGACTTCACCTCCCAAGTCATCACCCAGACAGCCCTCTGTGACCTCATCCTCTCGAGTCATCACCCAGGCAGCCCTCTGTGACCTCGCCCTCCCAAGTCATCACCCAGGCAGCCCTCTGTGACCTCACCCTTCCAAGTCATCACTCAGGCAGCCCTCTGTGACCTCATCCTCTCGAGTCATCACCCAGGCAGCCCTCTGTGACCTCGCCCTCCCAAGTCATCACCCAAGCAGCCCTCTGTGACCTCACCCTTCCAAGTCATCACTCAGGCAGCCCTCTGTGACCTCACCCTCCCGAGTCATCACCCAGGCAGCCCTCTGTGACCTCGCCCTCCCAAGTCATCACCCAGGCAGCCCTCTGGGACCTCACCCTCCCAAGTCATCACCCAGACAGCCCTCTGTGACCTCATCCTCCCGAGTCATCACCCAGACAGCCCTCTGTGACCTCATCCTCCCAAGTCATCACCCAGACAGCCCCCTGTGACCTCACCCTCCCAAGTCATCACCCAGGCAGCCCTCTGTGACCTCACCCTCCCTAGTCATCACTCAGACAGCCCTCTGTGACCTCATCCTCCCGAGTCATCACCCAGACAGCCCTCTGTGACCTCATTCTCCCAAGTCATCACCCAGACAGCCCTCCATGACCTCATCCTCCCATGTCATCACCCATACAGCCCCCTGTGACCTCACCCTCCCAAGTCATCACCCAGGCAGCCCTCTGTGACCTCACCCTCCCGAGTCATCACCCAGGCAGCCCTCTGTGACCTCACCCTCCCAAGTCATCACCCAGGCAGCCCTCTGTGACCTCACCCTCCCGAGTCATCACCCAGGCAGCCCTCTGTGACCTCACCCTCCCGAGTCATCACCCAGGCAGCCCTCTGTGACCTCACCCTCCCAAGTCATCACCCGGACAACCCTCCATGACCTCATCCTCCCATGTCATCACCCAGACAGCCCCCTGTGACCTCACCCTCCCAAGTCATCACCCAGGCAGCCCTCTGGGACCTCACCCTCCCAAGTCATCACCCGACAACCCTCTGAGACCTCACCCTCCCAAGTCATCACCCAGGCAGCCCTCTGGGACCTCACCCTCCCAAGTCATCACCTGGACAACCCTCTGAGACCTCACCCTGGGCTTCCCAGTGGCCTGCCTGAGTGCCCTTACACTCATTTCAGGAGCTGGAAACTGTTTACACACAGAACCAGCCAATTTTTTTTCATGTTTTTGTTCCTGTCATTCCAATTGATTGCTATTATTATTGTGATAATCATTATTATTAATAATAATAATAATTACACATGTTGCAAGTTGTTTCATCTGTTACCATGGTGATCATTCTTCTAAAAAAATAAACAAGATTTAAAAAGGAAAGAGAAGCAAAAAAATAACTGATTAATAAGACCTCATTCTATACACATATTTGTCTCTTTGCAGAGTAAGAAAAAAGTGCAATTTTTCTATCATAATACTTAGAAGGAACTCTACAGATTGTCTATACCCAGCTTAATTGAACTTAAGTCACTGTGGGGAGCTGCTTAGAGTCCTTTGAAAAATGTGCAGACTCACTTACCCGCCTACTGCAGTAAAGCAAGTCTATATTAAGGTCCCCGGGGTCACTTCTGGTGCAGTTATCTGTGTTGACAGAGTGGATTTCCCACGCCGAGGGGAAAGGCAGTGTAAATAACCCTCCAACACTGTCTCCACGCGCATTTACCATCCACACATCTACAGCCTCGTGGCATTTCTTATTGTTTTGCGTTGAGGTTATTTAATTTTTCATATGTTCCTATCTTATCTCCCGGTTTAAATCACAAGCAGTGACGGCCGGGTGAATGTCGCATGGAAGGCCTTCTGTGGATGAGGGGCAGATGCTGCGGAGGAAGCTGGGGCTCCGGCTGTTCGGCCAGGCAAGGCTGCTCCGCCCTACAGGCTCAGGGCTCCTAAGTGTGGCAGGGACACTGACCTCCCCACCCCCCACCCCCCAACCCCGGACTCAGTCTCCTCAGCTGTAGGCTGGGCATAACCGGTGCCGAGTGATGTGAGGAATGGATAAAGCGCACAGGATGCTCTGAGCACCATGCCAGGCTCAGGGCATGGACTCCAAACCAAAGCTGACCTGGTACAAGCCGCTCTGATCCAGGGAGGATCCCAAGGGGCCACCTCACCTTCAGGAACGGTTATGGGAACCCGAGCTGAGGACTCAATGCCACCTTCCTCTCAACTTAAAGGAAAGGGAGACAGTGAGTGTAAAACGACTTTCAGCTCCTTTGCAAGAATTCGCGCAGGAGCCATGCTCCCTCCCCGAGGATTAGAGAACCCTGCAGGCCCCTGTCCCCTCTGCAGCTCGCTCTGGGCATGTGCGGCTGGGAGAGCGCCCCCGCCTGGCCCAGGGTGGCCACACTGCTGCAGCAGCCAGGGAGGCCCAAGCATCAGGCCAGGAGCCAGCTCAGCAGTGACCAGGCTCCACTGCCCGCAGGGGCCACACCGAAGGCCTCCGCACAACAGGCGAGGTGTGGCTTATTCCCCTGCTTCACTCAGCATGTCCTTTCTGGATAGCTTCTGGGAGCTTATTTTTCTCTCTGCTTGCTTTAAAATAGGTGCCAAGATCAAAGAGACCCGGGGAAGGTTTTGGTCTTGGAGGGTGTGCTTTTGAATGGGCTCGAGGCACACTGCATCTGCCTGTTTGTTTATTGTCTGCTGGGTTACTCAGGGAAAAGTATGAGGTGCCTAGTGTGTGCGGAGCATCAGGTTAGGTAGGAACTGAGGGGGTAGGATGAAGGTGAAGGGCACCCTGAACCCTGAGGGCATCCCCCGCTGGTTCTGAGAAAGCCTGATCCTGGCTGGGGCAGGAGAGGCAAGGCTGAACTCCGTGCCCAGCCTCTGAGCAGGGGAAGGGGAGGCAGGGGCTCCAAATCCAACCCCCTGCTGGGGAGAGGGCTGCAGGCTGGTGGGCAGGCTTTAGCTGCCCTCACAAGTTTCAGGAGGTCTTTAGGAGTCTGTGGCAGGGACTGCTGGGTGCTTTCCAGGAAAGAGCTGGGCACTTGCACAGACCTAATTCCATCTCATGTCTAAGTGATGCTGGCTACACTCTCCACTCTCTCTGAGCCCACATTTCCTCAAAATACACGTGAGAGAATCTCTGCCTTCCAATACATCATGTGAATTTACTGCGATCAACCCGAAGACTATACCCCCTCCCTGGACCACTGGTTCACAATAAGGAGTGCCTGCCCTTTATTCAGAAGAGCTGACGTGGCTGAGGCTGAGCTCAGGCAGCCACAGGCAGTGGCTGGCTACAGAGGTAATGCCTCAGCCCTAGGAAGGAGTCAAGGCCTCATTCCCCTCTCCTCCCACCAGGTCACAGCAGGACACACACCTTCTGTGAATGAAAGGTGTCCATGTCTTCTGCTGCATAGATCTTATGCTCTGCTTCTGGAGGTTACTCACAAAAAAGCACCCCAAAACCCAAAGAGGAGAGTGGGACGATCTATCTTTCTTTCAGCGGACACATCTGCTCTGGGGCGCACACATGCGTTTTCTTTCTGTGTTCACTAAAATTGCTTCACATAGAGTAAGGCCTATTGCTCTGGAAACAATAAACAAACTTCATGCCTAGATCTTAATTTCCAAAAGCAGTTTTCTGCAGAAGTGAACTAAACTTCTTTTGGAAAACAGCTGAGTCTGGGACTAGGCAGGCAAAGATCAAGGTAACATCTTGGAGCATTTTGTGCTAAAAAGCTACAAAATACTCCAGGATTATGGAGGCGTGTAAGAAAGGCAAAAGAGCAAAATTAAAGGGACCATGGCTAGTTACAGCAAGGACAATTTTGTAACTATATATAAAGATAATAGTAACAATGTTTTAAAATGGAATAACATGTTTTTAGTAATACAAAGACAGGTGGAGGAGGACAAGAAATAGTGAAGAATGCAGAATGACAGCTACAAATGTAGGAAAATGTAGAATTAGAAAAACAACACGACAAATTCTGGTGTAATAAATTATATAGGTTGGGATCATTAGCAGATTTGGAGGAAATGTTGGGGAGCAGGACATTACCGCCCACATAGATCACTTACTGATTACAAACTATCTTCATGATGCAGAGATGCAGCGGAACTGCGCTAGCCAAAGGAGGGAGCTGAGCGCCCCAGTGTCACAGGCTGACATCATGTCCCGCCTGACGGGGTGCACTGAGGAGACCACACATGACCCATGATGTCATCTGGCCAAAGCATTCTAACAATGACAAATAATTTTAAAAAATCCAAAATATGTAACATTTTACCTCAGAGCGGACTTGTACTACTCTTCAAAAAATTAATGTCATGAAAAGCAAACAAAATGATATGAGTTAGGAGAGAGGGCCTTCTAGTTAAAATAGACTAAAAGGACCCGGCAATCAAATCCACCATGTGAAGGTGCTTCAAGCCTAATAAAACTATGAAAACAGAAACTGCTGCCAGGCCAGCGTTGCTCAGTGGTTGAGCGATGACCTATGAACCAAGAGTTCACTGGTTCGATTCCTGGTCAGGGTACATGCCCGGGTTGCGGGCTTGATTCCGGGTAGGGGGCATGCAGGAGACAACCGATCAATGATTCTCTCTCATCATTGAAGTTTCTCTCTCTCTCTCCTTCTCCCTTCCTCTCTCTCTAAAACAAAACAAAAACACACACACACAAAAAAAACAACCAAACAAACAAAAAACCTGCTATAAAAGACATGATAGAGACAAGACAGACTATATATTGTATATTAATTTAATTAATGCTTATTTTTATTTATGGTTTTAGTATTGTGGTTATGTTGAATAATGTTTTTGTTCTAAGCTACAAACTTAAGTCTTTAGTTTAAATTATCAATGTGTCTACAATATTTATTTTTAAATAATTCTGGAAGAAAAAGGCAATTTATGAGAAGGATTGAAGGAGAGGGAAGATAAAGAATGAGAGAGAGAGAGATGAAGACAACACAAATGTGCAAATGTGGCAAAATGTTTACAGTTGGAGAAGATAGGTGAAAAGTATACAGAAGCTTATATTAGTATTTTTTTCAACTTTTCTGTAGATTTGGACACTTCAGAATAAAAATTTTGGTGAAAACAAAATAATGCTTTGCACAGTGCTTCACAGTAAGTGTTCAGAGCATTTATACTGTGCTCCAGCAAATCCATGCAGGGGTGCTTTTACACACTCACATAGGACACACACAGACACCCCCCCACAGCATGCACACATGCAGACACACACAGATACACACTCACAGACACAGGCATAGACACATATGCAGAGACACATACAAACATACGCCCCCACAGACACATACATGCAGACACATATACTCACAGACACATACAAAAACACACACAGGCAGATACACACAAATACACACACTCACAGGCACGCAGATGTACACAGAGACACACACTCCCAGACATAGACACACACAGGTATAGGCAAACACACATGCAGACACACACACATGCATGGCTAAGGACTAACTGGCAACACAATTATCAAACAGCAAAGATTATTATCCAATTCAACCTCTGACACCACAACAGCACATTCACGCTCAACTATAACTACTGGTTAGTAATGTTGAATTGATATTTGTGAACTATTTTAGTGTGTCTGACATGTGCGCTCATGAAAGTCATTGCTTGTTATTTTAATTACTGCATCCCCAATAATCTATATAATAAAAGCCTAAGCGACCATTATGGTGGAACAACCAGAATGACTGGTCGCTATGATGCGCACTGACCACCAGGGAGCAGACGTTCAATGCAGGAGCTGCCCCCTGGTGGTCAGTGTGCTCCCACAGGGGAAGCTTTGTTCAGCCAGAAGCCAGGCTCACAGCTGGCCAGCACAGCGGAGGTGGCGGGAGCCTCTCCCACCTCCACAGCAGTGCTAAGAAGCAGGGAGCCAAGCAGGAAGGAGCAGTGAGCTGGCAGGCGGTAAGGAGCGAGGGGTTCCGAACTGTGAGAGGGATGTCCACCAAGGGGTGCCGGACTGTAATCATGAATTACATTGATTATTTCAAGTTGTTGAGTAACAATAACTTTAAACATAAGTTTTGTTATTAATTACAGTAGAGGAAACTGAGGAACAGGGAGGCCAAGTAACTCACCCAAGTCACACTTGACAAAACTGTGAAGTACCAGCATTGCGATTCCCACCACGCCCAAGATCTTGTGCACTTTGCTGGGTTTGTTAGATGTTTGTTGATTAAGGAAATTAAAGGGAAATAGATAAGTGTGACAAGAAAAGAAGCTTCACAGAATAAAAGAATGAGGGCGTGGTCTAAAGAAGGAGGTGAGTGGATGATATTCCAGAGGCGCCAAACTGGACATAAAGCATGAGTGGTGCCCAGAATACCGCTCACACTGGCAACCCATGCAGAAACTGTCTAACCAGCTTCTCTTCCCAAAGAGATATAAATAGCACATATTCAAACACTGGGGTGCATAGCCTACAAGGCCGATTGGTGCGGGTGTGATAGGAATCCACATGAGGAGGAGTGGTAGAGAAAACTCTGAGATGCGTGTCTGTTCTACTGCCTCTATTTCACAGAACCTGGGATCATAAGCTTCTTGCACATCTTGGCTCTTTTGTTCTTTGGGACATCGAGACAGACTCTGATTCATCGTCTCTCCCTGGAATCCTGGATTCAGAGCAAAAGCAAGCAGCAACAAGCAAGCTTTCTGGAGACACCCTTGACTCCCACTTACTATTTCACTCTTCTGATCAGATGCACAAATGATCCAAGAGCCTTCCAGCAAGGGGAAGGCACCTGCTCAGTGCTTCTCCAAATCGTCACCCCCTGAGCTCAACAGGGTTACTTCCTCTCTGTTCTCTCTGCCTGGTCCTGCAACACCTACTTATCAAGGTCACACCTGTTTATCAAGCCCTATGTCTCCCAGGAAGCCTTTCTTGATCACTCTTGTCTCTGAATTCCTTCAGCATCTAGGTCCTCCAATGATGGTGGTGATGCTGACTTCCATTTCAGAGGCTCTTAGAGAGTACCAGATATTGTACCCATTGTATTAGGTGCATTGCTCATTTAATTGTATTTCATCTGCACATCAACCCACTGTACAGATGAAGAATTGAGTCTCATAGAAGTTAACTCTCCTTGGATTCCATGGCTGTGGAGTACCTTATATCCTATGGAACTCTGCAAATTACACAGAATGGCCTAGATGAAAGTGTTTTAAGACTGGATATTACATATGAGATTTTGGGGTGTCAGGGTCAGTGGTTTATAGCAGCTGGTACAGTGCTGAGCACAGGCCAAAGACTGTATCCCGATCCCCTCAGCACAGAAGGAAGAGTTCTCCAGGGATCTACAATGCGTGCTGTCAAATGTCCAACAGGAGGCCTTAGGATGAACTCTATGTGCAGATCTTAAGACCAGCAACTCTTCAGTCACTGAGTACTGGGGAGAGGACTGAGGAAGGGGACCTGAGTGTTAAGCAATGTGCTAACCAACTTATATAAGTATTTCCCAAAGTCTGGTGTCTTCAGGTGTTTGTTAAAATGCTATGTCTTATCACTGTTCTAAACCTACTGAAGAAACATTGTTGGAAATAGCCTAGAAAATGGCATTTTACTCATCTTAGGTCATTCTTGGAAGAAATAAAATTTAAGAATCTTTGGTGTTTATAAACTTCATCTAATATTCAGAACAACTTTGCAAGGTGGGTATGACTATCCCCATTGACAGATGAGGAAAGTGATGACCATGGAGGTGAGTTGAGTGGAATGGAGACACAATTCCTTCAGGCTCACCCCCTCCAGGACCTTTCTGCAGTGGCACTGACTGATGGGTGGGGCACACGGGCCAGGGGAAGGGGCTGTTTTGTTTAGACACATGGGTGTTTCTTTTCTCCAGAGCCTCTATTTCTCCCGGCCTAGGACCCCAAAAATGGGAATCACAGACCTAGCTCCACTTTCTGGGCAATATATGCCAATTCCTATGACCTTGGACAACGATTCAGACTCAAGAATTCACTGGCCCCCTATGTATGAAAAGAATGGTGCCTTCTGCATGGTTTCTGTGAAACTGAATAACATCAAGAGAATGAAGTGTCTGGCATTGAGCCTCATACTAGATGCTTAACTAAATATTAGCTATTTATATTACAAAATGCAGCCCAGAGGGCAGCCCTTCAAGGTCAGCTTCTCTCATCACCATTCCCAGTTTCCCAGCTCCCCGTGATCCAACCATGGCCTCCTTTGTACTATTTCTGTAGTGTCTTTTAGCTTCTAATTTATTTCACACACCTTGTGAGACATATCTGTTTGCATTGTCTGTTTGCTCTCTAAACTGTGAGATCCTGTAGGACAAGGATACACAGTCATTTGGTAACCTTAGTGCCTTGCACAGTCCTTGCTCAAAAGTTTACTTGAATTACAATTTCTAAATGAGCAACTGAATAACAGAGTGACTGGCTCAATGAATGCATAATATATAAGTAACTCAACACATAAAAATAAATGTGGAAGCAAACGAGTGAAATACTATTATTAAAGGAATGCAAGACATCAGAGAGGGAGTTAGTAAAGGGGGTAAGTGTAGGAATAAGCAGATAAATGAGTGGGAATCACACTGCAACCACCTCCTGCCATGGGCCTGAGCCTTCTTTTCTCATCCCTGTGGTTGGAGTCAACTCTCCGAATGAAAGGAGATTCTCTGAGTGCCTGTTACAATTATTGGCAACTCAAAGGTGACAATGCTTTAATTTCAGGATAATGCTAATCTTTATGACTTAGTAGTTTCATTTAATGGCCCCATTTAGCAGGAGATTATGCTGCCTGCTAGCCCACAGAGACCACTTTAAAGCTCAAGACTTTCACACAAGCAGATCCCAGCTTGGCCTTAGAGACCAGCCTGCTGGAATACTTATGCCGTCCCTAAGCCTTGGCTGACAACATAGAGTATTAAACAGGGAGAAATACACTTAAAAAAATCTTCCTTCCTCTAAGCTGGGATCTTTTTCTTTATTTACAAAAAGTCCTCTAGACAACACTGCATGCACAGAAAACAAGTGACAATACAAGTGTTCTTCCCTCCGAAATGCAAGTGTTATTCCAACTGAGTAAATTGCTAGTGGGTCACAGCAAGAGTCACCCACGCGTGAGTCAAAACACAGGAGAGCACAGGTGCTACCAGGGACTCAGCCTGTGGCCCATTAAGAGAGTAGATGTGTTCCCAAGGGAGGAAGAGGGAAAGAAGAAAAGGTGAATATGACCTTCTGTGTCCTTACCACCTGCTCTGTCAGTCACTCTCCAGCATTGTTGAAATGTTGTCATGTAATGGGTTACACAGCAATAGGAAAGAGCTATTATCATCACCCTGCATTTGCAGACAGAGAAACTGAGATGCAACAGTCAAGGGCCTTGCCCATGGTCCCACAGACAATAATTATTATAATCTCTAATTATAATTATTTGGAGGATTCAATAAGTACAGGCATTGTTCTAAGACTGTTAATTAAATGCATTTGAGCTTGTATATTGTATAACCATGCCCTTCAAAAATTGTAATCCATAAATAAGGCTTGGGTTTTGTACAGACAGAAGAAAAGGGAAGGGAGGCAAGATATCTATGTTTTTAAAAGCTCATCCTGGCCGCTGCAGAGTGGGGAAGGCTGGAGACTTGGGGTTTTGTTACCACAAGGACATGAGATTATATAGATTCTGTGGAGTTGGGGAGCCATACCATAACCATTTCCACATCCTCAGTGCCTCATCGGTCTCTGTCCTAGCAGACAGATAATGCATACTGAGTCACAGTGATAGAGGGAGGGTTGCCACCCACATGTTGATAAGAAGCTCTGCAGACTGAATGGGGCAAACACTTTAGATCTGATGGCTATAAGGAAATCTTACTTCTATCATTTATCAGCCTCATCAACACATTTGTAAATCAAAATCATTCCAGCTGTTTCACAGGGATGACACTTGGACTAGGCCAGTACCCAGTAGACACTCAACACAATTTTATGTAGTCTGTAACAAAATGACAACTTTCTGGCAAGAGTCCTTCTGCAGTGATGGCTATCCAACAACTTATGATAAAAACAAACTTGAGGACTTGAGCCCAGTTTGTTCTTGTAGAAATGTTTGTCAGGCAGTAAATTTAACACTTCTGAGTGTGCGTATGTGTGTGTGTGTGTGTGTGTGTGTGTGTGTGTGTGTGTGTCTGTTGGAAGTAAGTGTTTAAAGTGGAAATCATAAGTAAGATGCCTATAGAAGGTACAAGGATAGAACTTCATTATAGATTGACATGACCCCAACTACTAAATTATACTTTCCTTTGGTGTAAAATACACACAAAAATAACTATATACTAAGAATCTCAGAGAGATATACATGTGCCCGAGTAACTCTTGTTTCCTCTATACTGCCAGATCCTTGTGTTGCCCACTCATAAACTGTGAACTCACTGGCAGTGGTCTTGTTACAGAATAGTAGGAAGTTTGGAAAATTCCAGGACAAACGGACTAGGGAAACTGAGATAGACAGTAAAACAGCAGTTTGTGTCCACCTAGTAGCAGGTATACCGGTTAATAATGCGGACTTTATAAACAAAGAAAACACAATAATTTCAAGAGAAACATCAAAAGTGCTTTATTCTAAGTAATGTCCATCGCTAGCTACACATTTCCCCATCTTTCAGTTAATTTGTGGATACCGTCCCAATAGAACTTTTCTTGTTTTGAGGCAAACCATTCAGAGACCCAATTTTCCACTTCATCGTATGTTTTGAAGTGCTGCTCAGAAAGTGCGTGTGCCATTGATTGGAAGTGATAATCTGAAGGAGCAAGGTCTGGTGAATACGGCCGGTGGGTTATTACTTCCCAGGCAAGATCTTTTAACGTGTCTTTAACTGGTTTTGAAATGTGTGATGATGCGTTATCATGAAGCAAAATTACTTTGCCCTGTCTTCTGGCACATTCTGGTCATTTCACGATCAAAGCGTGGTTCAAATTGATTATTTGTTGTCGGTAGTGATCAGTATTAATGGTTTCACCTGGTTTTAGAAACTCATAATACACCACACCTTCCTGATCCCACCAAAGGCAGAGCATTGTCTTCTTTCTGAAGCGATTTGGCCTTGCAGCCGATGTTGATGGTTGACCTGGATCAACCCATGATTTTGTGCATTTGGGAGTCTCAAAATAAATCCACTTTTCATCGCCAGTCACAATTCGATGCAAAAAAGACTTTCTTTCATGCCGTTGAAGCAACATTTTACTGATGACTTTCCGGTTTTCCATTTGTCTTTCGTTAAGTTGATGTGGCTCCCATTTTCCTTCCTTTAAAAATATTTCCCATTGCTTGTAAATGGTTGAAAATTGTTTGCTGAGCAACGTTTAATCTTTCTGCAAGCTGTTTTTGAGTTTGACACGCATCTTCATCCAATAATGCTTGTAATTGTTGGTCTTCAAACTTTTTCGGTTGACCTTGACGTTCTTTGTCTTTCACATTGAAATCATCACTTTTTCAGCATAAACCAGCGTTTCCAAGTATCTTGAAATGGAGCATGTTCACCATAAGCTTCCCGAAGTATACAATCACTTTCAGCAGCACTTTTCTTCAAAATAAAGTAATGAATTAAAACTTCCTGCAAATGCTCTTTTTTTGGCACGAAATTCTACATTTTTAAGTGTAAAAATATCTATGATGTTAACACCTTCAGAAAATTTGACATACGGACTTTTGAAGCTTGTTGTCAATACAACAAAATAGCATACATGTCAAATCGCATATATCAACATATGTGTAACTCCATCTACTGAAAAAAGTCAGCATTATTAACCAGTACACCTGGTAAATCCTATCTTCCCTAAACCAAGGACACAGAGTAAATGGTGTGCACTTCTCCCCAACAGAGGGGAAATAGCTTAAATCACCCCACCCAGGGAGACAGATAACAGAAATCCGATTAAGTGCCATTTGCCAACCAGACCCAAGGACAGACAAATTAAGAGAATAAATCTCATTTTGGTACATCAGCATAAAGCTGATAAATATTCTATTGACTGGCCGCTAAGATAGCCCCTAAACACCCAGACTGTAAAATGCTGAAAATGAAGGTCCCAATGCACTTTCCCACTAGGGAGCACACCCTTGCCATTCCTTCGCCCCTCTCCTTCCCCTACAGGCACTTATCTTCTAACCTCCAAGGGATCCCATGAGAATTGAAACCAGGGAAGCAATAGGCAGCAGCGACAGCTCAACCCCGGGCTAACCGCCTGCACTGGTCTCCAAAGTCCCCCTCCTCTGCTTTTCTCTGACCTCTAGTGAGCCAAAGCAGCCCATCCTACGTTCTCCTGTTGCTTTCTTCTATGCCTTTCCTTGTTTCACAAAAATGCTCACCTGCCCAAGTTCAAATGACCTACTTGGACACAGAAGTATGGCAAAAATGAGACTTTTAATACATTCCCGAGAGCTGGTGTCCTTGGGTTGTACAGGCACACCTGAGGCAGCAACCACAATCCATTCATCCAGCCCCTCCTCAGATTCCTCATCGGCTGAGTACTATGGGGTCACCTGTTTCCTCATACGTTACCTAGGTCTTGCTGTCTCCCATTGGGCCATTTAAAAAATTTGGGCTGAGGCCTTTTCTAGTTGCCTCCACCTCCTCCTGTCTAATCGGGGCAGTAATCTCGGGGGTTTCCACCATGATGCTGGCCCATGTCCACAGTTCTTTGCTTTTATATCCTCTTCCCTCCTCCTTACATTTTTCCCTGGGGAAATTCAGTGACCATTTCCATCAAAAGCTGACTATGCTGGAGATGGATCACAGAGGCCCACTTCCTACATTACCCTACGTAAGTTTTTGCTGCAGTCAATAAATTCTTGCTTGCTTTTCTACATTTTGTCTCTTGATTGAAATTTTTTCTTCAAGAAGACAAGAACCAAGGTCTCCTCTCTGTACCAGTAACAGCCTAACTTTGGGAAGCAAGGCTGACGCCTGTTAGACCTAACTGGATGGACATCTTTCTTTCTGTCAATAGTCTGGATAATAATCTATTATCTGCAATAACACTGCACTGTTATGTGCAGGTATATTACAGAGATTCCGGCTTCTCTATCTACTCCATTATGTATTCTTCGATGAGTTTTAGTGAAAACAGAGCCTGCCTCCAGACAGTGAGAAACAGAGCATCATATCAGTGGCAATGATAAGATATAGAGACTGGTAAGGTGGTTTAATTATGAGATGTTTGAGAGTGGAAACAAGTTTTATTTTAGAGATCTGACTAAACATTCCTTGCAAAACTCCTTGCAATGTCTCATGATTTCTATACAGGTGTGTGTGCATGACAGTGGCATTGCATTCATCAGGATAATAAATAAATGTGTTTTTGTTATTGGTTCTAGATGAACAATTTTGCATATCAGTATGCATTTGTACTCTACAGAGGAAAGACAGTGTGTGGCTGGGACACATTTGTTAACTCGTTGACAAGATGGCTTGTTAACATTAAAAATGCTAAAATGTAAGCTGAGTAGAATAAGTTTAAATGTCAAGTTCTAAGGAAAATCTTGTCAGGGTGCCTCATCCTTCTAATTAGTCTTTATTGATACTGGAAGCTTCCCCTCAGAAATGCTCCCTCCAGGCACCTAGTGGCACAGGAATCTCATGACAACTGAAGAAGGAGTAATTCTTTGCTGCTGGCATGAGGAGATCACTCCTCTCAGGCTAGGGTGACTATATAGATACCATCTACACTGGACAGTGGTGAGTATGAGAGAGGGCTCCAGTGAATACTGGATTTCTCTATTTTATGACCTCTACTTTTTTGGGGCTAAGAACTTTGCTTTTATTCTAACCCTCACATTGATCTTGAAAGGAAGCAATTTTTTTTATCATCTCCACTTTATTGATATGGAAACAAAGATTCAGAAATGCTAAATGACTTGTGCAAGATTACACAGCTTGAATGTGCCGGCACTGGAATTTGAACTCCAATATGATTACAAGGTATGTGCTACTCCCACTAGTTATTCCAAAGAAAGCCTTTGGGGAAAAATGGGTAGCCATGGAAGGGCTTCGAGGCAATGAAGAGCAGTTGAACACTTTTACTCTTGGATTTGCAGAAGAGGTTGCAAAGAGTCTAGGAGTGATCAAGCTCAGTTAAGATTAGACATTGAGGCAGAATCCACAGTACCAAATTATTGGTTTAATGGAATAGGACCTTAGTCTAAGACAAGTTATGGGAAGGGGGAAGAAGAAAAGGAGAAAGTTAGAAATTAATCTTTAATTTGGTTGTGTTAGCTCAGAGTTTTGTTTATACTGGGACTCATGAGAACAAGTGTGAAGAGATTCCTCACACCCTGTCCCTCACTTTCCATAAGGAGCTCAGAACCCAGTGGGACATGCAAATAAACACGGATGGTTATAGTGCAGTGTGACCAGTGCCATGGTGAAAATATGCTGAAACTGAAAGGAAAGCTGAGACCAGAAGAATCCAGATGGCTGGAACCCCAGTGTTATTAGGTAGGGCTGTCCAGAGAAACAGAGCCAACAGGATGCAAATATATTTCTAAATCTCTCTCTTTCTCTCTCTCATGTGTGAGTATGGAGATGGAGGCTTGTTAAGTCCAAAATCTGCAGGGTAGGCCAACAGGCTGGAGACCCAGATAAGAGTTGCAGTTTGAGTCTGAAGGCATCTGCTGGCAGTCTTGTTTGAGGAGGGTCAATCTTTATTCTATGAAGGCCTTGAACTAATTGCATGAGGCTCAGCCACATTTTGAAGGGCACTCTGCTTTACTCAAAGTCCACTGATAGAAATGTTAATTTCCTATTTAAAACACCCTCACAGAAACATTAATGATATTGTTTCAGCAAATACCTGGGCAATGTGGCTTAGCCAAGTTGAAACATGAAAGTACCATTGCACCAAGGAAAGCAGGAAACCCCTGAGAAGCCCGATTCTCATGTCCCAATAACCCATGCATCCTGCGGGTGCCTCAGGCCTTCACTCATGCCACTGTTACTTACTGTGCCCCGCCTTTCCTTCACGCCTATCTTTTTTCTTTTCAGGGGTCCCAGTTCCCAGAATTCGCTCACTTCCTGAGGGCATCTAACCTGTCCTGACAGCCACATATGCATTTTCACCCAGCAGCACAATTTGAGGTCCTCACTGGATTCCTTGTTAGTTAAACACATCCCTTCCTACTTGCCAAGTCAACTAAGAATGACCACGAACTTTACATCATTGGAGGAAATTGTCCACATCCAGGCCAGGAGACTTTTACCCTCAGAAATGGCACAGGACCCAGATGTCCCTTTTAATAAGATATGACATTTTAGTGTGTTACAGTTTCTCCTAGTTTTTTATTTGTTCTTCAATTATTCATCAATCGAATGGCATAGCCTTTTAGTCAGTTAGTTCCCCAAGTCAGCATCCTAACCCATTTAACCTGCACAGGGAGGCCTTTTCTACTTCAGGTTGGAGTCTATTTGATTAAGTTCATGCTTTATATATTTGCAAGGTATGTGAGTTGTGCCTCAACACCATCTTTGACTCTTGATGAATTCTAATCACTTTTCCACAGACTTCTTTGGACAGCTCATTAAACAGGTTAACATGGGTATTTTCCATTTACCCCTCCAGAGGCACTTTACCCTTCTGCAGCTTTCCCTGTGCTATAGAAGACTGACCTGACCGAAAACCTTACATCAATGAATAGCCTTGCCTTCTGAGTTATTGCAGGGTTTGCTCAGTAGAGACATAGGAAGGAGACTGGAACAAGCCAGGAGGGGCTGAGGTTATGCTCCAAGCTCCTTGATGGTGTTCCCATCCCGGAGGGCACAGCTCCTCCACATGCTGCCATCCTTTCTCCTCTCACTTCTACAAGACTGATGATGGGAACAGCCCTTCTCTTACAAGCTCTATAGTATGGCCCCCGCCCCTTATTTCTTCCTTTATCCTCATGCCTTTGTGTTTACACAAAGTCCTCATGTGAGCAAGCCATTTGCTACAACTATTGTCCTCAAGATAGGGGAGCTGTGCTAATGGGCATGTGTGGTATGAGGATGGTGTCTTGTTGCTGGTGCTCAGAAATGTGTTTATCTCTCACTTGGGAATAGTACATAGCCCTGCATGCTTAAGAATTCTTGGATTAAACAAAGTCAAAAAGGAAAAACTCATGGATACAGACAACAGAATGGTGATTTCCAGAAGAAAAGGGGTTGGGCAAAGGAGGGATAAATGGTGATGGAAGACTTGACTTGGGGTAGTGAACACACAATACAATATACAGATTATGTATTGTAGAATTTTATATCTGAAAACTGTATAATTTTATGAACCAACTAGAGGCCCAGTACACAAAATTTGTGCAATTGTGGGGGGGTCCCTTAGCCTGGCCTGCGCCCTCTCACAGTCTGGGAGCCCTGGGGGGATGTCCGACTGACGGTTTAGTGGGCCTAAGCCGTCAGTCAGACATCCTTAGCATTGCCATTGAGGCAAGAGGGGCTCCAACTACTGCCACTGTGCTCACCAGCTGTGAGCCTGGCTTCTGGCTGAGTGGCACTTCCCCTGTGGGAGCACACTGACCACCAGGGACAGCTCCTGCATTGAGTGTCTGCCCCCTGGTGGTCAGTGCGCATCATAGTGATGGGTCATTCCACCATTTGGTCATTTGCATATTAGCCTTTTATTATATAGGATACGCTGTAGAAGAGGCTCTCTAGAATCATAAGAAATGCAAAAAATTCACTGTTAACTCATTCTTGAATTGCTCCCACCTAAAATCAAATTTCACGCCCCCCCCACCCCCCTGCCATGGGGCATGTGCTGCACCTTGGGAACTACTGGGCTTGACACTTTTCCTCTCTCAGCTTCATTTCTGAATACATACGCATATACCATGGGAATTGTAATCTCTTCTCCGCCTACCTCACTGGGTTGTTATGAAGAGGTTCTGAGCTAATAAACCTAGAAATGTTTCATTAAGTAAGTGATGTCTAAACAGGAAGGGATTGTTATTTTTAAGCCTCGAGTACCCTTGCAGGTAGCAGGTGCTGATTAGGGGAGGAGGGCATGATTGTTTCCTGGGACTGCAGGCCTTGGAGGGGCGGGCTCTGGCCAGCAGCCCTGTAGCGGTGGTTGTCCCTGGAGGCACTGGCAGGGGGTAGTAGGGGGGCACTAGGGGGGCGGCAGGGCCAAAGGGGGAGTAACTGTCAAAACTCCCTGCTTGGCACCATTCTTTAAATTGTACCTGGCCTTTTCGCAGCGGTATGTGCTCAGGGCGGGGCTCCAATCTCCTGGAGCCGGGCAGGGGCCAGGCCAGGGTGGGGCCAGTCGGCTAAGAGGGAGGAATTAGACGCACCCCCATCGAGGTTCAGTGCCCTTCTGCTGGGGAGAAAGTGCCGCTGCTGTGAGGGGGCGGGCGGGGGGGGGGGGAAGGCGGGGGGGATGGGTCTCACCCTGGGGGCCGCTCAGGCCTGCCTCCACCTGAGTCTGGAGTTATAGGGAGGAGAGGCGTGCCTGGCCCCAGCAGAGGGGGCCGTAGCGGTGGGCCTCGGGCCTAGGGTGCCTCGGGGGTATTGATGGGTCCTCGAAGGTGTGCTATTGTTGTGGGTGCCCCTGGCGGGGATGGCAGGGGAAGAGATAGGGAGTCAGAGGTGTGGGCTGCAGCAACCCCTGAGGCTGGGTCTTCTCCCTGTCTGGTCAGCCTCCCCACCCTCCCAGGGGTGCGGGGGCTGGGGTAGAGTGTCCTTGCAGGGGGATTGGAAGAGCTCCCCATGGCCACTTCCTCTTCCTTCTTTGCAGTCCAGACCCCGGGGATCTTGGCTCCAGCTACCCCACCCCTCAGTGGCTCCCTGCAGCCCCTGCCCACTTGGCTCTCCCCAGCCGCCTGTCTGTCAGGAGGCTGCTGGGGCGCCCTGCTGCGGGCAGTGCGGTCCTGGGGCAGGGGGTGGGGGCGTGGGGAGCAGCTCCAGTAAAGTTTTGTAAACCCCAGGTTGGCATCGGGATTCGACTTCGGGGCCACGGGGGAGTCTGCCTGGAGATGACGAAATCGCGATAGACCCAGAGTCCCGCCCTGTGGCCCCACAGCCCCACCCACCCTGTGAAAGGTTGTGATGTGACCGTGTCCCTGATAATTTGCACATTCCTCTTTCATATATATATATGAAAGAGGAATGTGCAAATTATATATGACCTCAAATATATATATGACCTCAATTAATTCAATGTTAAAAATAATTCTTTATAATAAAACCATTCCTGCTTTGGTCCTTTTTCTTTTCATTTACCTTCTTCAGTGTTTTAGTTTTCTAAACTAGTAACACAGCTCGGTGAGTTTGGTGGCTGCCACTAATGTGCAGGTTCAAGAGACTACATCACTTTATTTTTGACATTTTTTGCTTTTCCTGGAAATGTCTTCCTGTGCCTCTTCTAGCAGCTGCCGCTTTGTCCAGGCCTTGGAGACACACCCCTCCTGCCCAATGGCCCTCCCACTGCACAAGAGCCTGGGCTGGGCCCTTCCACTGCTCCAGCACACGTTATCCATACCTTGTCATGGTCCTTGCAGTTTAATCGTTGCTGTGTCTCCCTCAGGGTCAGCCTGTGCAGATGAAAAGCGGCCACACACTAAACCTGACAAGCTCAGGGGAGGCCTATGTAGAGGCTTACAAACTCAGAGACCTAAAGTAATCACAAAGGATGGTCTGCAATGAAAAGTTTTTAACAAAAAGCAATTTATGGCAAGTAGTCATGTCCTAGGCTAGATTCTTCCCTGACAAGTCAATCTTTACCTTAAATGAGTCTGTCCATTGTCTTTTTGCATCTACCATAAGATGTCATTGGAATGTCAAAGTAATTTCCGGACCCCTCAAAGCACAGGCACCTCTCTGCGGAGACCACAAATTCCATCATTGTTATTGAGTTAACTGTTGACTGTTAACTATACCGGCCTATGTGAACTAAGTATGTGTCTGCCAGGCCAGTGTGACTCAGTGGCTGAGCATTGACCTATGAACCAAGAAGTAATGGCTCCATTCCCAGTCAGGGCACATACCTGGGTTGTAGGCTCTATCACAAGTAGGGGGCATGCAGGAGAAAGCAGATCAATGATTCTCATCATCGATGTTTCTATCTTTCTCCCTCTCTCTTCCTCTTGGAAATCAATAAAAATATATATTTTTAAAAAAGTGTCTATCTTTTAACTTTTTATCCAATCCCAGAAGTTTCCCTGCTTTGCTTTCTCCCACCTCCCTATCACCAGTGGATTTCATGTAACCTCCTTACATCTTTTCTTTTAATTCCACTGTATAAAATAAGGTACAAAACTGCCATTCTCTGGAACATTTTTTCAGTCCATTGAGGTTTTGCTTCCCAGCAATTGTCATCAGGTTGGCACAAATAAACTCAGAAAAATTCTCTGCAGGTTTGGATGTTTCTACGCTGATACCTGTGATGCAGACTGTTCCTGAAATGACACTGCTGTGGCTTGAGTGGTTTCCCCAAATATATGTAAAGTCCTGACCTCCAGGACTTTGCAAATGCAATAAAATAAAGATGAAGTTATACTCCATTAAGATGGGCCCTAATCCCATATGACCAGCGTCCTTATAAGAAGAGAAGAGGGACACTTTCACTGGGAGAGATGGTCACTGTGACTATGTCCCATGGAGGCAGGTGACCGCCTCCCACAGGCAGAGATTGAGGTGCTGCCTCGATGAGCCTAGGAAGGCCAAGGATTAGGAGCGAGGAGGAGAAGGAAGGGTTCCCCCTCCGGGCTCAGAGGGGCCTGGCACTGCAGGCTCCTTGGTTTTGGACTCTCGTCTCCAGAGCTATGAAACAATGAACTTCGGTTTTTTGTTTGTTTTTAAGCCAGTCAGTTTGTATTTTTATTGTAGAAGCCTGGAGAAAATAATGCAGGCACAATTTCTTATTAACAAAACTAGCAGTTTGCACAGTGTCTGGAATGTGCACTTTTACATTGAGCTGAAATGAATCGTAAATCATTCAGATGTGAAAAGTAGGCCAAATGTGTCTTCCTGCAGAAACTTACTCCTTATCTCTCTCATCCACAGCTTCAGTCCTTCCTCCATCCAAACTCGGGGCCTTCCCTATCTCCCACCCACTAGTCCTGGGCGCAGTGGTGCAGTCTTGAGTGTGACATGCTGTCAAAATCTGTAGAGGCCTCGGGTCAGTCCACTTCATCACTAACCCTAGTCAGCCCCGCAGGTTACTCCCTAACTGGCCTTCCTGCCCCTGCACAGGCCATCCTGCTCACATCCCAGGAGACAGTGGCTGCTGGGCTTTGGGAATCTCCCTCCCGGGCTCCTCCTGCTGTCATGGTGGATAGAAACACAGGCTGTGACCTGCAGGAGGGGTGGGGTGCCACTGTGTCTACAGAAAGGAGCTACTGCTCCCCAAGGGTACGTTTTAAAGAGATACCTTTGGGATTCACAGGAACTGTTTTCCCTGACTAAAGCATCCTTCCTCACCCTGAGGACTTCTATTTGCAAATATCTGCAGACTTCTTAGAAACTTGCCCTTCTGTGGAGCCTCACAAGTCTCTCAGGAATGCTGAATGAGGATGGCCTGTGAGACCACGTGGGCCCAGGTCCTCAATTAGAGACCTGCAAAGAGGCCAGGAGTGCCCAGCTGCTGGTCAGGGCGGGAAGAGAACCCAGACCGCTGCCTGCCAGGGCTATTTGTACTCCCGGTGGCATTACCCAGTGATGCTACCCCCACGGGCAGAGAACAGCAACTCGGTGCTTTCACAAATGGGAGCTAAACGCAGACCAAGCCCCTTTTCTCCTCCTCCACCCCCATTCCGTGCTCTGTCCACGTCCTATCATCCTTCTCCTTCCCTGAACACTTCCTGCCACACTTTGCTAGTGTCATAATTACTCATACTAAGAACATTTAACATTTTACAAATAAAAAATATGGACTTGATTATCATATATTTATGTGCAAAAATTTTTCTCAGTTAAACATGAGAATTATATAATTCAGCCTACATAGAGGTTTGTTTTAGAAAAAAACAACACAACAACCTGTATACTTTCCAACTGGATGTGACCAAATAACATACTTAAAGAAATGCCCAGCCATGCATAATGAAACCTCGCACCTCAGGGACACGACTCCGAGGTCCTGACTCCTACAGGGTCACATCGGCAAGACGGGAACATTCAAATGCAAGCAGACATTCATCGCTAGCCATTCCTGGGCAAAATACCAACATGAACCCTGAGACAAATCTTCCCAAAGACACACAGAGATTCCATGTCAATGAAACCTGTGAATTAATCATACCTCTGTGTCACTGAACTTACATTATTTCATTTGAAATTATTTTTATTGATTTTTAGAGAGAGGAAGGGGGAGGGAGACAGAAACATCAATGTGAGAGCATAACACTCTTCTGCTACCTCCTGCACACCCCACACTGGGGATGGAGCCGCACCCTGGGCACATGGAACCAGCAACCTTTTCGGTGCGTGGAACGACGCCCAACCAATGGAGCCACTGGCCAGGGCTGAGCTTCATTAGTTGACAGTTTTAAAACTTATTTTTTATTTAATGTACATATTTTAATTTTAAAACATAATTTAATGATATATGGACAAGTCTATGCTAGTCTATTAACTTCACAACTTTAAAACATATATTTCAAAACACATATATTCATAGAAAAAAGCCACAAGAAAATTCTAACAAAATAACAATGGCAATCTCTGGTTTGTGGTTGATAGGTGACTTTAACATTTTCTTTAACCTTTTCCCCCTTAAATTTTTATAATTGATATTGATTTATTTTATAACAAAAATAAAAGCACTCTTTAAAGTAAAACATAGGCAATACAAAGTATCTAATTAATGTTTAGTGGCACACATTATTACTGAGCCAGAAGCTTTTGTTTGCTTCCCAAGTCTTGACTATTAGTTCCAGATTATTACCTCAAGCAAGCTGTGAAATTCTCATACTCTTTCCTTCTATGTAAGATAGAGGTGAGGCTATCTACCTCAGAGTTAAAAAAATGATATCAGTAATCTCTCAGTTCAGTTTCCAAAGGTGGTAGGTGCTAATTACACATCAGCAAGCATGGATCTTTGCCTTATTCTGCAGCCAAATCATGTCCTTGATTTTGGTGAAGTATGGACCAGGGACAATGTGCATCAGACTCACTGGGAGAACTTAGTAAACGTGCATTTACTGAATTAAAATTTATAGGGCAGGGAAGTCTATATGCTCAGCAAGAATCCCCACAGATCCATATATTAATTACATCCTATATAATAAAAGGCTAATATGCAAATAGACCGAATGGTGGAACAACCGAACAACTGGTCTCTATGACGTGCGCTGACCACCAGGGGCCGTGTGCGGAACATGGTGGGCATTGGCCACGGTGGGATGGTGGAGCAGGTGAGCGGGGGTGCCAGACCAAGATGGGGCCCTGGTCGCTGTCATTAGAGTGAGCCTCTGGTGGTTACTGAAAAGTCTTTGCTTCTGCACACCACAGTCCCGCCCAGCGCTTGCACCCACTGCCAGCACCAGAGCCGCTGCTCGTACCCACTGCCAGTGCTAGCCCAGCTCGCACCCACAGCTGGCACCGGAGCCGCTACTCACACCCGCTGCCAGTGCCCGGCACCGGTCCTGATCCATCACTGCACCATAAGCGGGTGCGAGCAGCGGCTGCTGGCCCTGATCGCCCCTGAGGGCTTCTCCACCTCCCCCTGCTCTGAGGGGCGATCGGGGCAGCAGCCACTGCTCGCATCCACTGATGGTGCCAGCCCCAATCGCTCAGCTCTGTCAGCGGGTGCCAGCGGGGCCAGCGCCCTCAGTGTGTGGGAGCTGCAGCAGCAGGAGTTGGGCTGCCGCCAGCAGACAGGGGACCGGGAGTCATGGCAGGAGGGGCCGGGTGGGGGCGCAGAGGATGGGCCGAGACCTGCCCCTGTGCCTACCGCAACCTCACAGCCTATAGTTCCTTTCAAGGTGCACAAATTCATGCACTGGACCACTACCTGAGTCAATAACTAGGATCCACAGAAAACCCTACCTAGTACTTGACCAGGCTATTGAGCATTTTAGTTTACCAAAACCTTGAAAAGAAAACAGCATCATGATTCCTAATTTATTTATAAAGCTGGGGAGAAGCAGCTAGCATATATGCATTTTGCAGATAAAGAATTATGGAAATTCAATGAAATGGCAATCAATTCCATGAAGCTAGCATTTTCTGCAGAAAAAGATGTGGCCTTTGTATTCAGATGGGCAAATTGCTAAGTGTCCTTAATCACCGTTTTTGCAAAGGTTTGCTTGCATGTCTACGTGTGATTTTTGCATTCCGTTATCACCAATTTTACTGCCTCGTGAAGGACAGTGACTATGTCTTATTTCTCTGCATATCCCTAGAGCCCAGGACAGTCTGTTACAGACAGAGCTCCAGGGAGGGGCCGCCTAGCTGCAGAGGAGCCTGGGGCTGGAGGACTCCGTGAGTCTCAACAGCTCTCTGGTTCCTGTTTCACTGCAGGACTCTGCTGGCCTCTCCAAACGTTAGGCTGGAACCCCAAACCGTGGATGTGGCCATTAACGGCACTCGCAATGGAGAGTGCACTCACCACGCTGTTTTTCGGAAACTATTACATCAAATTGTGGCTTTGTGGAATTGTTTCTCAAAATAAAGTAGTGATCAGACGCAGTCTCTAAACCTATGAAACAACTGACTCTGACTAGGTCCCTCTGCTCTTTAGAATGAAGTGGCAGCATAAATAAAGTCTCCAGACAAAAACAAATAGCCCTAACTGGTTTGGCTCAGTGGATAGAGCGTCGGCCTGCGGACTCAAGGGTCCCAGGTTCGATTCTGGTCAAGGGCATGTACCTTGGTTGCGAGCACATCCCCAGTAGGGGGTGTGCAGGAGGCAGCTGATTGATGTTTCTCTCTCATCAATGTTTCTAACTCTCTCTTCCTCTCCCTTCCTCTCTGCAAAAAATCAATAAAATATATTTAAAAAAGAAAAAAATAGCTCACATTCCTCTTCCCTTTGGCATCCACTGGATAACTAGTCTGACTGCTTGTTCCGATACACAGGAATGTGCCTAATCCTCACAGCTCTGAGAGGCAGCAAGCGCCATTCCTACCACACTGATGTACCACAGCGGAATCCCAGAGAGAACGCCGGACTCACAGTCCTCAGGGCCAGACACGGACCAGGTGTTCCCACTACCTGAGTCCAGCTTCCTATTAATTTTGAGTTTTGTTTTTTGTTTGGTTGGTTGTTTTCATGTGCTTTCTGGTTTTGAGTTCTAAGACAGAAAATATCCCTGGCAAGTTCTATAGGAAATTCTTGGTAATTAATTCTTGGTTTTGGTGGAACATGAAGACTGTTAACAAGTTTTCTTCTCTCATGAAAATAACATAGCTGCTAATTCTATTATTGACTAAAATGTATTTCCCCCGGAACGTGGTCTTTTCTTTGCAAGCGTGTCACGCGCCGCGGATTTCCCTTGGCCGTGTGCCATCACACAGCCAGACGGAGCTGAGCGAGAAGGCTGCACCCTCACCTGTGACGTTGCAGTACACCCGGAGAGCTCCCAGCGGCCCGCTGCCGTCCGGGTCGATGTGGAAGAAGCCAGCCGTGTTCCCTCGGTGCCTGTACACCTCGCAGGATCGCTCGTAGAGGGCTGCGGAGACACAAAGGCAGTGGGAGGAAACTTTGCATGGCTCTGCACATTCCTTAGATGCACCAGTGACTTCCACTTCTACAGACTGTCAATGTTGACTTCCTTCCTTCCCCTATGACCTCAACTTCCTCCCAAGTCTTAACAAACCAGCATCCCGATACTTGATGGAGTCCCACCCTCCATTCACCTTAAAAGTCACGCTTTTAACCAGCTAGGAAGTCACACCCTC
This sequence comes from Cnephaeus nilssonii, assembly GCF_951640355.1. Classification (NCBI taxonomy): domain Eukaryota; kingdom Metazoa; phylum Chordata; class Mammalia; order Chiroptera; family Vespertilionidae; genus Cnephaeus; species Cnephaeus nilssonii. The sequence continues at coordinate 89,190,705 of NC_137081.1, forward strand.
CTAGAGTCCGCCCTTCCCTCGGCTATGCCCTTCTGGGTGCTGATGGGTATGTCCCCCCTGGATGCCTGCATAGTGTGTTGAGCTAGGACTACCAGTGACAGCACGCGCGAGTGGCGGCCGTGTGTTGTTGGCACATGTTCAGCATCTGGCAGAGTGCCGCCTCCACAGCAGGAGTTTGATCAATGAATGAAAAACCGAACGGACCCGTACAGTCACGACTTTTTACTAATAAAGTAAAATGGCACTATCTTACTGACATATGTCCAGAACTCAGCACGGTGACTCATGTATAGTAGGTGCCCAATCAAGTTTATTATAACTTAACAAGCATTTACCGAGTCCTTGGCATATGTCAACAGTGTGGTTGCCACTAGACGACAGAACATGCAGAAGGCGATCAGGCTGGGCCTTATGAAGCTCACAGCCTGGTTGCTGCCACGAAGGTCTGCCTGTGTTCAGAGAGAGGCAGACACAGGGCCCCGAGATAGACTACCTTGACCAGATGTGAGAAACATAGAAATCTCATTACACCAACATGAATGAAGCTGGTAGGGTGTAAAGGAGGCATCTGCTGTCTTATGCATGAGAATGCAGGATGCGCCCCGATGCTTTAGACAAAATGGTATAACTCTGAGCGGCAGGTACACATCCAATTGTGTCATCATCCCATGCTTAAAAGACAGTGGCTCCCAAAAGCTTTAAAGATAAAGCACCAAATCTTCACCTTTGCCAATGTGGCCCTGTGACAAATGCCCCGTCCCAGGAAAATGAAGCTGCAGTTTGTCATGATCAAGCATGAGGGGTGCCTCAAATAATTCATTACCGATAAAGTTCTAAATCTTGAGAGGGTTTGAGCTTTTATAAATTAGAGTGAATTCAAGGTTATCTTTGCATTCATGGACTTCTCTCTTGCAGCCATATACACTTTCTGAATTGGGAAATAAGTGAGAGAGTTATAGTTCCACTCTACATACTGACCATCATATATAGCTGATTTCTCTTTTCCCAAACCTAATAACACTTTGGGTATGTGTCACACATGTGGTGTCTCTCCCCAGCCACTCCCACACTCCCAACATAATAACCATGTGAAAGGGTTGCTGCTGTCTTACCCAGGCATATCTGGGGGGTTACACAGTGATTAAGAACAGGAGCCGTGGGCCCAAAGGGTGTGTGGCTCAGTTGGTTGAACTTTTGCCCATACGCCAGGAAATCACTAGCTCCATTCCTGGTCAGAGCACATGCCTGAGTTGTGGGCTCCATCCCCAGTAGGAGACAGCTGATGGATATTTCCCTTTCATCAATGTTTCTATCTCTCCCTCTCCCTTCCTCTCTGAAATCAATAAAAAACATTTTTTTAAAAGTGCTTGAATCCTGGAGTTAAATTGGATGATTTTGTATCATAGGGCTACCACTTATACCTGTTGGAGGTTGGATAAGCCAATTCACCTGTGGTAGGCAACTGCTAAGCTAACTCATTCTATCCTCACCTCTTGGTATTCATATCTTGCTCATGAATTCATGCCCTCCCTTGAGTGTGGGCTGGACTTATGGATGTGTCTCTAAGACAATATGACAAAAGGGATAAATGTCATTTCCAAGACTTGATTATAGAAAGACAGTGGCTCCCACCTTGGGTAACCCTGGATCACTCACTCTGTGGAAGCCAACTGATATGCCAGAGGCAGCCCTGAGGAAAGGCCCACATGAGTGAGCATGGACCCTCATGAGACATGCCATGGGAGCAGGCCATGATGCAGAGCTCCAAGCCAAACATTGCAATGGTTGCAACTCTCGCTGACACTTTAACTGCAGCCTGGTGAGAAGCCCAGCCAGAACCACTCAGTTTACTAGTAAATTGCTCAAGGACCCAGAGAAACTATAAAGTAGTGGAGCATTATGCTAAGTGAAATAAGCCAGTCAGAGAAAGATAAATATCACATGATCTCACTCATCTATGGGAAATAATGATCAACATAAACTGATGAACAAAAACAGATCCAGAGAAAGGGAATCATCGATCAGACTGTCGGGCCTCAGAGGGAAGGTAGGGGAGGGTGGGTGTAGGCGGATGAGATCAACCAAAGGACGTGTATGCATGCATATAAGCTTAACCAGTGGACACAGACAACAGGGGGGTGAGGGCATGAGTGGTGGTGGGGGATTTTTGGGAAGGTAATGGGGGGATGAGGACAAATATTTAATACCTTCATCAATAAAGAAATTAAAATGCAAAAAAAATGTACAATGATGCATAAAAAATGTGGTGATGTCTGTTGCTACATTTTGCTGTGATTCATTGTGCAGCAATAGATAGCTAATATACTCTCAAAGCACCAGTTTTCTCATGGGATATAGGGTTAATGTCTAGGTACAATTGTAGTGAGGATTCAAAGAGATAATCCAAAGACAGCATCTAGCACAGTGCTTGGCACATAGGAAATGCGTGATAAATATAATTACAACTATTATTATTATTATTGCATTATTTCATGAAATGTTGCCTCTTTTTGGTAAGGTTTTTATTTGGCATTTTTAGTGATAAAAAGCCTTGTGGGTTTTAGATCATGAATCACAAGGCTTGTTATGAAGAACTAATAGACCCAACCGCCCTTCTGTGCAGAGATGTCAGCTTTAAATTCTTAGTTCATTGGGGTTATTTTCAGTTTTTTGCTATTTCAGTTGTGATATTTTTAAGTTCCATAGAGTGTTTATTCTTATAATAGAGGAATATTCTTCCCTCTGAATATTCCTTTTTAATAATATGCATTTCTTGATTCATTAATGCAATATGTCTCTAATATCTGTGAAAATATTAATTACAATATAGTTTCTTTGACATTTTCATCTCTTTAAACATACTATTTCCCCCCGACTGTGTGTGTGTCTTTCATGTTAGACTCTCTTCTGTGATGTCAGGTCCTCTTCGGTAGTCCTCTCATATTAACAACTAGAGGCCCGGTGCACGAAATTCGTGCTCGGGGGTCCCTCAGTCCAACCTGCACCCTCTACAATCCAGGAGCTCTCAGAGGATATCCTACTGATGGCTTAGGCCCACTCCCCATGGTTCTCTGCTCTCTGCGGGGCCTGGAGGTTTCCCTGCAGCCATGGAGATGAAGCCCCCATGCCCTGCTGTGCCTCTCTGCCTGCTGCCGCCATGTGCCATGTGAAGGAAGCCCCAATGCCCTGCAGTGTGCTCTGTCTGCCCGGCCTGGGGGCTTCCCAGACATGGACACACTAAGGAAGCCCCCATGCCCTGTTGTCCAGGCTCTGTCTGCAGGGCCTGGGGGTGTTCCCACTGCCACTGCCCACTAAGGAAGCCCCCAAGCCCTGCTGTCTGGGCTCTGTCTGCCATGTCTGGGGACGTCCCTGCCACTGCCCCACTAAGGAAGCCGCCATGCCTGGCTTTGCAGGGCCTGGCGGCTTCCCGGCTGCTGAGATCAGGAAGCCGCCATGCCCTGGTCTGCTGGCACTGGAGTCTTCCCGCCTCAGCGACCATCAGGAAGACATCATGCTCTGCTCCTCCACTGGCTCCTTGTGCGCAGGGCCTGGCGTCTTCCCGATCACCGTGGCGACCAACGGGAAGACTCCAGGCCCTGCCCTCCGCCGGCTCTGTGTGTGCAGGGCCTGGAGTCTTCCCAATTGCCACAGCGACCATCGGGAAGACTCCAGGCCCTGCTCCTCCGCCGGCTCCGTGTGCGCCGTGGCGACAGGCCCTGCTCCTCCGCCGGCTCCGTGCGCGCAGGGCCTGGCGGCTTCCCGCTGCCGCAGCACTAAGGAAGCAACCATGCCCTGCTCTCAGTGCTCTGTTTGCTGGTGGGACAGGCCAGACACTCCAGCAGTGGGGCTGAGGGGACTGGGCACCGCCATCTTGTGGGTATGGGGGCCGCCATTTTTGTCGCGGAGTGATGCCTAATTTGCATATTACTCTATTATTAGATAGGATAGTCTCTAAATTACTGATTGCTGCAAGCAAATATGGGTAGTCTATCCTCTGAGGACTGCCCTGTAGTATTACCTGGCTGGACCATGTCTTGGGAAATCCCCATGTTAGTGTCTTCAGTGCTTTCTCTTGGTGTTGTTAGGTTCTATAATTTAGAGGGTTTCTGACGTGAGATGTGGAAGGTGAAAGTGACACCGCGCACACATTTATTTTACGCTTGGAAAGTCGGTGCAGGGGATGAGGTACTATAATAGTTACACATGTTGTCACTTAACGGCAGACCTCAGTTGTTAATGTGAGTTGGCCATGCCATGCCAGCTGCTGCTCCAGATGGGCCATCTCTCCCTCCAGCTTCCCTAACTCCCAGCCATGTACGTGTTTAGATCTCTTATGATCACCCCATCACTAAAGTTGAAGGATTGGTTGTGGTTAAGACTCAAGGTGCTTCTCTGATCAGCTGCAGACTGAGCCATTTAAGAAAATTTATATCATTTACTACTGTTTATGTGAAGCTTTAGAAGGAAGTGAAGGTAATACATACGTTGAGTCCACCCACACATCCAGGAAGTACAAGCCTACTACCTGTAAGCTACATTGCTCCTCCTGTACTGCAGGACTCACACAATGTACAACAAGAAGTGAATACAAATTTATTGACACCCTACAAACTTCTCAGTAACTTTAGTCTAGGCTCTCAGAAACTAAATGAAAAATACATGGTTCTTGACCTCAGGTAATTTGTGGTCTTAAAGTTTACCAAAATTAACCCCAATACAAATAGAAAAATATTAAAAGACCAATTTATATAAAATAAATAAAAACTATTTAAAGGTCTCCTCTACAACAAGACATTAGAATCATATGGTATCTATTAAAGTGTAGATTATTATAATGCCACTTACACCTCTCCAAAGCATAGAAAAAAAAATCTTTCAAATTGTTATAGAGAGTGAGTGATGTAGTAGGTAGCTAGACAGACATGGGCAGAATAGGAACAATAGGCTAGATACGGAAGGTCACCCAGTGCCTAGCAGTGGATAATTGTAAGGTGGGACCTTGCACACAAGGTGATCTTTTATCCCCTAGCATATCAGCTGGTCATGTGGCTCAGACCCTCCCCTGAGCTTTCCTTTCCTGGCAGGTCACTAGTCACATGGTAGACCACTTAGAGGAGAAACAGGGGGGCTGGAAAAAGCCTCATATGACTCCCATAGAAGCCCTTGATGACCACTTTAATGACCTTTCATCACTAAACCCTCAAGACAATGAGGTCTGACCCACATCACATCATCTTGGAAGTAGAGCCTCTGACCCCAGAGAACAGAGAGACATAGTTTTGGTCAAACTAGAGAAAATATCTAAGCCTCAGTTATGTTTTAGCTCTAGATGTAGAGAAGCAGCAAAATCAGACAGAGCAATGCCATGGCTGACATCAGGACCAGATGCAATGACCAATGACCCTCTAGCCTAGTGCTGACCAATCAGTAGAGACCATGACCTTGAAAGGACACACCCTGAAAGCTGATGAATATTCTATTGAAATCCTCTCCTGAAAATTTCTGCCTTTAGAAAATAGATATAACACCTTAAGACAAAGAACCTAGTGCACTCTTTCTCTCTTTCTCTCTTGCTCTGGAGCAAGCTGCACCTTTCACCCCCTCCTTCCCTCAGGCGTGTTTTCTTTGCCTTTCTTCCTCCTAAGCTCCTAGGCCCTTCTTTTGCCTCTGTAATATGTTTCCTGAGTCCACGCAGCACAGCTGGCTGGCTCACTTCTTCTACATCTGACTTTCTAAATAAACTTTCACTTGTATTTGATTTCTTGATTCTGAATTCTTTTCTTAGCTGAACTCAAGGACTGAGTTCTAATATTCTGGTGCCATTCACCATTATAAATAAGCCGAAAGGTGATCCCCAAGTCCAACCAAGACCACACCAATAAAGAAAACTTCAGATTCACTTGTGAGTATCACTAAAATCTTACATAATCAGCAGTTAATACCCAATAGTATATTTTAAAAAGACATAAAGGCCAAGTGGGGGCTTAATCCAAAAATGCAAGAGTGGTTCAAAATTATCTATCTATCTATCATCTATCTATCTATCTATCTATCTATCTATCTATCTATCTATCTATCTAGATATATGGAGATCAATTAAATTACCATCTCCACTCATTTAAAAAGACATTCTATGTCTTATACAAGTTCTAGCTTGGCATTGGAGGCCGCTCTAGGACAACGATCAGATTTCCTGCTGGAAGAAGATGCACATGGAGGAAAAATAAAAGAAGCTTTGTAAGTGGCGAGATTTGTCTCCATTACCAACAGTGAGTGCTAGTGCTGATGGGAAGGTCTGGCCTTATGGGCACACAAAGATCTGTGCTCATTAATGAAAAGGACACTGATGGGCATATTAACATTCTTTAAAATCAATTTTTAAATTAATATGAGAACATATAAAATGTAGCTGGACAGAGCAGTTAAATCAGTGTTTTCATATTTAAGGAAAATAGTCCGAATCTAGTCCTGGCAGCTAATTTATTGCCTAAGGTACAATTTGAAATGTCCTTGTGAAGCCCATTCTCATTAAAGATAATGATAGTATTCAGACAGCAAAATAGTTTTATTTAGACTCACCTTTTCAAGTACCAAGGTCAGAGCTACGGTTTTTCTGCCTCACCACTCACATTCGTATTGTAAGACTATAGGCATAGATATAAAACTTAGATGACAAGTAAATAGTACTTTTAAGGCTTTAAAAATGTTTCAGTCTGATTTCCTTCCTTGCTCCTATGTTCCCAGAAATCTAATATTTACCAAGTGACTGCATATTTAGTTATAGATTACATAGGCCTACAGACATAAATAAGATCAAATTAATTCTATAAATAAATGCTTGCAAATCTTTTTTGCATTTAATAGCTACTTAATTTAGTTTATCAAACTCCTTTTGTGGTAGGTTTGCCTTGGCCTGGTTTCAATGAGGAAAAAATGTTAAAACTGATGGGATTTCTGAAATTAGCTAAAAAAATGTCAAGGGATTCAAGTAGAAAATAGATATTTTGATGTCCCAGTCTGCACATAGTTGGTACAGGCTGAAAATAGACATAGATTCTGTAACATTTTCACTATTTAAGTGGAGGTTAGTGGAGGTAGAAGCATACTAGTGGTTGGTAAAAGCTGGGATGGGAGTGAGATGGGTGTGTGGCTATGAAAGTACAACACAAGAAGTTCTTGTGATGAAATGTTCTGCATCTTGATTAAGGTGCTGATTGCACAAAACTACACATAATAAACTTGCACAGAACCATGCACACTCACCCGCCCAACCCCCCCCACACACACACACCTACATACATACACACACGGGAGTGCATGTCAAATGGAACATTCTGAATAAGCTTTGTGCATTTTACCAATGTAATTTTTCTGGTTTTGATGATATACAACAGTTATACATGATGTTACCATTGGAGAAACTAAGTAAAGGGTACATAGGATCTCCTGATACAATTTTTTTTTCAATTTTCAATGAATTATTTCAAAATAAAAGCGTTATAAAAAGACAACGAGGAGCCAACAATTCCACTCCTACATAGCTACTCTATTGAAATAAAAACAATGTCCCCATGGAATTCTGTGCATGAATGTCCGTGGGAGCATTATTCAGAACAGCCCTATGATGGAAACAGTCCAAATGCCTATCAACTGATGCATGGTAAACAAAGGTGATATTTGCATATGGGAAATATTGTTAGGCCGCGGAGAGGATGAAGTGCTGATGTGCGCCATGACACAACACGGATGGATCCTGAATTCTGAGGACATTATGTTAGGGGAAAGAAGCCAGTCACAAAGGTCACATATAGGATGGCTCCCTTTAGGTGAAATGTCCGCATGAAACAAGTCCATGCAGACAGTGTACTGGTGGCTGCCAGGGGCTGGGATAGGGGTTGAGGGGTTGGTCATCAGTAATGAGGAATTACTGCTAAAGTGTACGGGAGTTCTTCCTGGGGTGTTGAAATTAGGTAGTCATGATTGTACAACTGTGTGAATATACTAGAAACAATGACCTTCTACCCCTTAAATGGGGGACATTTATGATGTAAATTATATTTCCATAAAGCTGAACCAAGCTGGGGGGCAGGGATTAGGTCACGGGACAGGTCCCAGAAGGTGCTCTGGGTTCCTCCAGGACTTGGTGCCCAGCACCTGTCCGTTGGCCCACAGTGTTCATAGAGCAATAGGCCTGCCAGCTGACCTCTGGTGAGTTCCAAAGCAAAGAGGTATGCCTGTGCCCAAAGAGGTATGCCAGTCACCTCCCTCCCAAACCACACCAATATTTCATTTTCTCCTTTAGAACCCATAACACGTTCAGTGAAACAAAGATAAAATGAAGCAACAGTTGCCAAATACAGATTGAGAATCTTGTCTTTAATATGCCTGTTATATATTCTGTCATCCTTACCCTGTGATCCAGGAAATGAACCTATAAAATGTACAGTGATTACCCCTAATAATGTGTTGTATGAAAGTAGAAATATGCACACATCCTTAGTATGACCCTTCCTTGTGCCCCTTGTGCACGTGGAGCATGGCCAGGTTACGGAGTACATGGAAGTAAGCGGGGAATCTGGAGGCATGAGCTGGCATGACCCTTGAGGACACGCACAGCTCCTGAAGGAGTGACTCCAAAGCAGTGGTTCTGCCGTGTGCTCCGAAGGCCAGCAGCCACTGGCGCCCCCTGAGCATACAGGACACATGGATTCAGGGACTCCATTCTGAATCAGAACCTCTGCACATGAGGCTGTGGTCACTGTGTTTTAACAAATCCCTCAGTGATTCTTTTGCAATTTAAAACCTAAGAAGCCTTGTTCTAAATAAACTTTGACAGCCACACTTATTAAATAGTGATATATATCAAGAGATTTTTACCATTTTGTCCCATAAACAAAAAAAGACTGAGTGCATTTACATGGTCCTTCAGGGATTTGATCACATTTGTACCTTATCCCAACCCTGTGTTAGGTTTAGAGTCAGGTGCTAGGGATCATTGGTGAATAAGACATTGCCCCACTCTCAAAAGGTAATTCAGGTCCAGGAGGAGGTTAAATTCTATTTTTCACTAATATGATGACTTTTTTGAAATTGGATCTTGAATATTTCTATATTTTCAGAGGCTAGCCTCATTCCTGGTATGTGTTCAATACATGACAGATGGTGAATTTGGAGGGGTCCTAGGAAGGCCACATGCGTCCTTGGCGGAGGTGCCCTCCTGAGAGACTAGAGAGACTGGGGCAGAAACAAGTGAGGAGACCTTTGCAGCCACCCCCAAGGGAGATGAAGCACTCAGCCAGGAAGGGGCAAGGAGGTCAGGGCCAGGCTATGCATGCTGAACCTGAAGACCATAATCCTGTAGCTCATCTACAGCTCCATCTATTTGGATATCGTACTTGATAAGAATTAATTAGGCATCAGTTAAAGAGAAATAGGCAGAAATATTATTTTCTGATGAAGGAAATACTTGTTTACAAGTTGATTTAATACAATGTTAAGATTAAGCCTTAACTGTGTCTGTCATTGCCATCCAAAATAATTTCAAATTACACAGACTCCTTAAATCCAGGCTGTTACACATGAAGGAGCCATAATATGGCGGGGGAGGGGTGGCTTGGGAACAGCAACGGAGACGGTGTCACCCTAAGTCCGTGGATCCAGGATTGAAAGCGTCATCGGGTGAGTGGAGCTTCCCAGTGTGGAGCTCCAACCCCGTTACTCCAGTGACAAACTGGTCCAGGAGGCCCTGCCACGGCCTGTCCGCAGGGCCTGGGGCAGCCTGCGCACTCCCCTCGCTGCTGCCCTGGGGGGGGGGGGGGGCACAGATCGGCCAGTGGATCCACATTGGCCAGTGGAGCGTCCCTGCTTGTTTTATGGGAGTCAGCCTCGACTTCTATTGATTGGCTGCCTCCTGCACGCCCCCTACTGGGGATCCTGCACAAAACCTAGTTACCTGCCCTGGGCAGAATCAAATGGTGACCTCCTGGTTCATGGGTTAATGCTCAACCACCGAGCCACACTGGCTGAGCTGCTCATGGGTTTTGGAAATACAGCCTTATTACTGTTTTAAGTTTCTGTTTTCTTTAACATAAGAGGATGTTGCTAATAGACCTGAGACTGTGGCATCGTACTTGATAAGAATTAATTAGGCAGCAATTAAAGAGAAATAGGCAGAAATACTTTTTTCTGATGAAGGAAACACTTCTCAGAAGGTTTGTAATAAACTTATAGTCGAGCACATCATTGGTGCTCAAATGTTGTCGGTTCCTGGTCCTCTTCTGCGCCGTTCCACTGTGTCCTCTGTGGATTGAGAACGTCCGGGCCCCAGACACAGCCAGTCCTCAGGGCCCGCTGCCTCACAGCTTTCACCAGCAGCCTGGCTGGGTGAGCAGCTCCCTGGCGGGTAAGCGTCCTTCCTCCACCATCGGTTGTGGATTCCACACATAACTTCTGGTTGTGGATTCCACACATAACTTCTGGCTCTGCAGTTACTATACTGATAACTGTAATAGTTACACTGATTTTGAGGAATGTTAAGAAAAAAAAATCAATTTCTGCTCCATTTCATGAGGAAATGGACATGTCACCATTTACAATACCTGGTATAACATGGGATGTTGAGGAAATGTACAAAGTCTGGTTTATATTTGACCAAAAAAATATATATATAGCCAGGCCTGCTAAAAATAGCCAGGATGCTCAGTACACTGGAGTTGGGCCTGAACAGCTGAGTAGCAGTGTCCTAGGCTGGCGAGTCTCCCCACCACAGGTGACAGCATGCTTAAGAGTCAGAGGCAGGACAGCGTGGCACCTGTGGGCTAGTGGGTTAGCATTGCCCCAGAAGAAGTGAGGTGGGGACATGGGCCCCTCTTGCGCATGAGACCCCTAGAGGCTTCTCATGTGTATTTTCTCATGTTTTCTCCTCTCCCAGGCAGGTGGAGGTTCCCAAGGTCCCAGAAAGAGGTGAAGCCATAAGCAGAAGTGGCCCGAGTCTCCATGTGACTGCACACTCAAGTGTGATGTGAGCCCCAAAGAAGCTTTCATTTGGCTGAGCTTTGGGGATTGTTTGTCCTCTTTAGCCAGCCTACCTTTCCCTTGCTCAGTCACTGGGACATTTCCCAGCGCTCAGCCTGGCAGCTCAGTCACTGGGAGATGATTTCCGAGTGTCCTGCCTGGTAGCAAGCACTTCTATCTGAGATAATGCAAGGAGTTCTTACACTGGGAGCCTCTCCCAGGCCACCCCGTTGGGAAGGGGCGGGTCTGCGAACCTGACATTGGCTGGGCTCTACTCTCCTTGTTCTCTCCTCTGCCTGCTGCAAACCAACAGAAAGTCATAAAAGAGTTGTATTGTGGCCATAGTTTTCTAAACTGGTCTCAAATAGAAAGGGAAGTAAGGAAATCCTAGTGAAAGTACCTTGAGAACAATCCCACCATGCTCCTCTGCCTGTTTCCGTCCCTGTGAACGAGCCCAGAGCCCTCTGCAGAGAGGCCAGGCTGCTAAAATAAACTACTCTTTTGCCTTTGCACACCATAAAGATTGTCTTCCTGTACGAATGGGTGAATGCCTATTTTTTAACTGTAAGAGGGGCATTTTACAGTGGAAATGTGTACCTTTCAGTATGAGCAGTCCACATAATATCTGACCCAAAGCTAAACCAAAACGCCCCACGCCGCTCTTACTGGGAGGACGTTGAACTTTGTTACCCAGGCGACTCATGCATGACATGCCAGTTTCCGTCCAGATTTCACTCGAAGCCTTGTAATTTTCCCTCCCAGATTACCCTCACAGCTCTTGCGCACCCTCCCAGGGTCACAGAATACTGATGGTCATGAGCCACATGACCTCCAAAGGGGAAACCCAGACACGATCTTGGGGCTAGAGATACATTTAGGGTAAAGCTACAGAAGCTGAAGCTTCCGGCCCCCTAGCAAAGCCCTAAAGGTAACCTGGCAATGAGTTCACAGGGTCTGTGTTTTGTAGACACGTGTACCCGCCGGGTTTAAGCAGGGGAGTGACCGCGGGGAGAGGGACGCGGATCTGTAGGTTACATGGCTCCTTGGGAGCTGGCGTGCAGCTGTAAGCAGCTGATTTTCCAGGGATGCTGGAGCCTGCAGTCTGGTCCAGAGGGTAAATGGGTGTGAGGTGAGGGAGGAAAAACAAGCAAACCCTTGCGCATGCCCGGATTCCCGGAGGACCCACGGACACGGTGAGGTGTCCTGCTGTCTGTGCACTGCCCATGCCAGCAGGTGAGAGCAGCGTGCCTGCTGCTTCCCTCCACCTTTCAGCCCTCCCACAGTGTCTCTCGAGGTTTCCCCGAAGTAGAAATAGCCAGGAAAGGAAATGGGGCAATACAACTTCGCCAAACCAGGTTGACATGTTATAAAGCTACCAATTTTGTAAAAGTAAGATATTTAATGATAATTGGTTAAAATAAAAGATTTAACTCCACCTGGCAAATAGCACTGTCTTTCTTCTGCCCTCCCCACTGCCACCTTCACATGACAGGTCTCTTTGGAGATGCCACAGACAGGGATCCAGGAAGGGGCAGGCCAGAGAGGGCGTGGTTTGCAGCCCCCTCAGGAATCCTAGTGATGTAGGGGCTCCTGCTGCCAGAGGCCACCTCAGGAGGGTGCCAGCCCCGCATCCAGCACCAGAAGTGCACTGCAAGGGCGGGGGGTTGCGGGGGAGGAGGTGCTTGCTGATGGGGACGCAACCAAATGCTACCTCTTGGGAATGCTTCTAAATCACACATGTATTATGAACTTGACAGGAATTTCTCAGATTTTAACCACATGCGTAAAAGAATACAGGGCATAGAGGGTATTATTGAATGTGTATAGAGATTCAGATTTACAAGATGAAAAAGTTCTGGAAATGGATGGTGGTGATGGTAGCACATAATGCATGCATTGAATACCACTGAACCGTATACTTAAAAATGGCTAAGACAGCACATTTTAAATTGTATGTATTTTACCTTATTACAAAACAGGGGAAAGGAATCAAGTTTGAATGCTTACTTATAAACATCTGAAGATATTCCTAAAATACATATATTTGGTACTAAGGATACCTAAAAGATATTCTATTGTTACATTGTTTTACATCAAAGTAAAAAGCAATGGCTGTTTTGCAAGTTTATACGACATCATCCAAATTAAATGCGAAGCTGGAACGAGTGGTTTCCTAAATCAGCGGTTGTCAGCCTTTCGGACCTCACGGACCACCAGTGATCCACGAACCACCGGTTGCCGACCACTGCTCTAAATGATTGATGTATTTAAAAATATATAGAGATCAACTATACTAGAGGAAAGACGAACTATCATTTATTCTTTGTACAAAAAAATAATATATATATATATATATATATATATATATATATATATATATATGACAGCCCAGCTGGGATGACTCAGTGGTTGAGTGTCGACCTATGAACCAGGAGGTCACTGTTTGATTCCCCATCAGGGCACATGCCAGGGCTGTGGGCTCCATCCCCAGTGTGGGGTGTGCAGGAAGCAGAAGGTCAATGATTCTCTCTCATCATTGATGTTTCTATCTCTCTCTCCCTATCCCTTCCTCTCTGAAGTCAATTAAAAAACAACAACACTATAAAACATCATGTAAGAAAGCAACTGAAGAAAAAGTGCTCAAGAGATATCCTATCTAATAAAGAGGGAATATGCTAATTGACTGTTATACCCTCACAAAGATGGTGGTGCCCACAGCAAATAACAAGGGAATATGCTAATTGACTGCCACACCCTCAAAGATGGTGCCCACAGCCACAAGATGGCAGCACCCAGTCCCCTCAGCCCTGCTGGGACGGCTGGTGCGCAGCATGGCTGGGCCCACCCCCGGGTGGGTCTGGCTGCTCTGTGTGCCTGCCTCCCAAGTCCCACAGTCCCCTCAGCCCCCCAGTCACCCATGGCCGGCCCAAGGCGCAGGCAAGCCTCAGATGGCGGCTGCCCAGCCACCCAGGGCTGGCCCAAGGTGCAGGCAAGCCTTGAATGGCAGCTGCCCAGCTGCCCAGGGCTGCCCAAGGCTCAGATGACCAGGGCCGGCTGAGGCTTGAGCTGCCGGCAGTGGCAGCAGCAGAGGTGTGATAGGGGCGTCGCCTTCCCCTGATTGCCGGGTCGCCTCCCGCCCCTGAGGGCTCCCGGACTGTGAGAGGGGGCAGGCCAGGTTGAGAGGTCCCCCCTCCAGTGCATGAATTTTCATGCACCGGGCCTCTAGTAAGGAAATAAAGTACTATAAAATTGTCAGAGTGGATAAAAAATATTCTAAATTTGGACATATGTACGATGCTTGTTAATTTTTAAAAAGTTGCCATTTGTAGTGATGTATTTTCTCATTCTAAAAACAATTTAGAAAAAATAAGCTTAAATGGGATCCCCAGAATCCGTAGCTCCCAGGCCCTCTAGGACTGCTGTCTGACCAGCTCAGAGCAGGGAGCTGAGCACAGGGCAGGCCCCTGGTTCCGGGCCCCACTCGGCGCTGCTTATAAAGAAGCGTGTCTGAGCTCTTCTGGCAGGTGAGCAGGGGCCTTGGGCTTGCCTTGGGCTTTGTTTGATGGCAAGGAACTCCCTTCCGCTGTGAGCTCACAGGAAGTAGAACAATGCAGGCAGAAACTGAAAACCAGTCCAACCACAGGGGCCAGACAGGGAGAAGCTAGCAGTCACTGCTGACTAGTCCCTCTCCTGTAAACCAGAACAGTGATAATTACGCACGGACTTGTTCTGAAGACTAAGCGGGTCATCGGAAGTGTGCGCTGCACAGACTGCCTGGTGCCTCAAAGTGCCTGTTATGTGAATGCTCCTCTAGAGGAGAGACAAACCAACAGAAGCCAACGGGCCTGAGATGCACAGGTTTGAAGTGGGCTGTTGGAAACGCCCTGGGAGGTTCTCAAGCTTCCAGAACACAGTCGGAGATGGTTTTGAGAGGGGCGCACAGACCTGACGGAAGGGGAGCGAGGACAGTCCAGAGCCTCTCTTCAGACCCCTGACACGCAGCCTTGATGCGTAAAGGAGCCCGAGGGGGACTCGGTGCAAAGGTTTCTAGAGAAAGAAGATGCGCTTCCTGGTCAGACAGAGGGGCAGGCAGGGGACAAGAGGGGGCCAGCTGGCTACCTACCAGGAGAAACCCCGGAGAAACGTTCCCTGTGGTGGTGGGCGCACGCAGCTTCCCCGCACATGGGGTCTTGGTGCAGATCTCATCGTTCACGGAATCTACCTCCATTTTTTCATGAATATACAATTTACCCCGAACTGGAAGGAGTTTTCGCTTGCCCCGCTGTCCTGGTCAGACTGAGTTAACGCGCCTGCTGGGAGCTGCTGTGGATGGAGCCCTGCGGGGACTGCCTGCTGCAGGGCCCGGTGCCGGCGGGGAGCCCAGGCCAGGCCCAAGCCATCCACTGGGCCTCGCCCCGCACACCCACACACCAGAGGCGCACCAGCCGCCCCCCCCAAAGGAAGCGAGCTCGTGCTGCCTGACAGGGAGCTCGCAGAAATTGAAACTCTCATCAGATGCACCGGAAACGTCAGTTACAGTGTTCCCAGATCACTCACATTTTAACCTTCAGGAGTTACAGCAGAGATTTCACCATCTGTGGTGCCAAGCGGCTCAAAAAGCTGGGCCCTGAGCGCGAAGAGCCAGGTGAGAACGCACCTCCTCTGCAGCACATCCACGCCGGGCAGGCCTAGGCCTGGGCCTGGGCTGAGGGCTCGGCTGCAGTGGGAGCCCTGATGGCACTGGGGGCCGGAATCCGTTCCTGCTGGGACCACACACGCAGCATCTCACACTCAACAACTCTCGCGTCTTCCCAGTCCGCGGCCTCCTTGCTCCTGCCAGGTCTGCGCTCTGGGAGAGTGTCTCTGACTGATCATTACCTGTGAGCTTCCCCTTATGTTCCGTTTCAGCTTCCTGAGAACTTAAATCTGAAGTTATCCAATTTTCCCACAAACTCTCAAGCACTTTTTTTATTTCACTGCCTGAACTTTGCCTAAACTTTACCAATATTTCACAGAGTCCTTAATGAGATCGTTTTATGTTGTCATGTTAGAAAATTGAAAATGGGAGAGCTTTGATTTCTGAGAGAAATCACATAGAGGAACCTATGCACTCACTTTTATTTTTTCTCCTAATTAGAGAATTGGGCTTTTTTTTTTAAGCAGGAAGAATGATGGGAGCCGAGAAGACTATCACATAAATAGTATTTCAAGCTTTGCTTTTTTCCTCTTTTACTTTATTCCTACATTAGCATGACTTTACTTTATAATTAAAAACTTGAAATGAGCCCTAGCCGGGTTGGCTCAATGGATAGAGTGTCAGCCCATGGAATGAAAGGTCCCCAGTTCAATTCTAGTCAAGGGCATGCTCCTGGGTTGTGGGCTCCATCCCTGACCCTAGTCAGGACACATGCAGGAAGCAACCAATAGGTCTCTCTCTCTCTCTCTCTCTTTCTCTCTCTCTCATCGATCTTTCTCTCTCTGTGTATCTCCCCATCCCTTCCATTCTCTAAAAAATTCAATAGAAAAATATCCTTAAGTGAAGATTTAAAAAAAAGAAACTTGAAATGATCTCTACTAATTCTATATAATAAAAGGTTAATATGGAAATTGTCCCCACAGGTGGGAGTTCTACCAACCAGGAGTTAGACATGTGTTGACCACCAGGGGGCAGCGTGGAACATGGCGGGCATCGGGGATGCAGCACTGGCAGCGGGCAGCATTGGAGGCGCTGCCGGCCCCAATGGGCCCTGCTGAGAGTGGGACTGCAGCAGGATGGTGAGTGGGAGGCGTCAGGCCAAGGCGGGTGCAAGCAGGGGGCCCGTCACCCTGCAGATGGCGACCGGTGGCAGGGGAGCAGGGCTGGCAAGCGGGTGGTGCCAGGTCAAGGCAGGTGCCAGTGGGGGCCCCAATCGCCCTACCGGTGGCCCCACAGATCAGCCCTGATCACCGGCCAGGACGAGGGACCCTACCTGTGCACAAATTTCATGCACCGGCCCTCTAGTAGAGAATAAAAAGATTCATGCTATTCAGAGAAAAATTTTGAAACCTTAGAAAGTGTAAGAGAGCATATCCCTGCCCCAAATTACTTGTGACATCCAGCCTGGCTGTGCCCGGCCTGCCCTCTGCAGTTATCCCGTCAGCCTGAGCTCCTGTTCGCCCCCAAGGCATTTATCCAGGCTCCCAGCTCCTGCATCAAAGTTCCATGATCCTTTAGTGAGATCTTTGAGGAGCAGGCATTCCTTCTGTTTCCAGTGACTCCCATCTCCCATGCCCTCCCCACCTGTGCAAACACTCCTATCAGTAAGGCCTTTCTCCTCCTCGTCCTAGGAAAGTGCCCAACCTTAGGGCATCCATACTGTTCTGAAATCTGAAAATTTGCTATTCCATTATTTAACAAAGAATCAAGGGCCTTATCAATCACTTCTGATACATAGAGTTGTGTCCTCTAAACTTCTTTAAGGCAATATATATATATATTTTTTTCACATAGTTATATAACCATATATTTATATAAAACTATAGCATATCTACTATATATGCATATGTATATATACACATATATTTATTTTAATACAAATTCTATATACAAGAATACACTCAGATATAGATAGAAATATATAACTACGGAAATAGACTGCATCTTTCTATTGTCATGAAAGTATAACTAACGCTATGAGCAGGACCAAACTTTCAGAGCTCTGCTATCATTTGCTAAGTGCCACCAGGCCTTTAAAGAATGTTGTTTCTATTTTATCAAGAAATAATTATCAAGCTGGCAAAAATCCAAACTTTTGACAACACTTTTTGAGAGAGCATGTGGGAACCGGCACTTTCATGCATTGCTAGTAGGAGTGAAAACCGGCTCAATGCCCGTGGAAGGCAATTTGGTAATATGTGGCAAAATAGCATATATCACCCCTTGACCTAGAAAAACCTCTCTGGGAATGTATGCAGATATACTTACAAATGTGAGAAATGGCATATAGTCATGTTCATTGTGGTTTTATTTGTATGAGATTAGAAAAATATTTAAAATATCAATTTGCCTTATAAAATAAATTATGGCTCAACTCTACAACTGAACTCCAAGTGAATGAAAAAAGAATGATGAAAACCTTTATGTGGTGATGTGGAAAGATGAACTCTAAGACAGATCATTGTTTGAAAACAGCAAAATGCAAAATAGTGTATATAATATGCATTTGTATTTCAGTCTTTCTGCACACCTTTTTATAGGGATTGGTTTGCGACTCCTGTGAATAGCTTAGCTATTTAAAATATGAATTAAAAAATTCACATATTGTTTGTATATATTTAAAAATCACATTTTGAAATCTATGGAGTCACTTCCAGTTCAGACAAAGTGGTTGAGACTTGTTCCTCTCTGATCTTCCTTGCCAGTTGGAACTATCACCCTGCAATATAATGTAAAAGGAACCAAGAAGAACTGTCAGATATGGAAGGAGGCAGGTAACATGTTTGGGACCTCAGGACTGAAGAGTAACACAGCCTGAGCTTCTCCAACCCCTGCCCTGGCCCAAGAAGATGACCCAACTCTAGTGTTTTCTGACTCTAAACTCTAATGTAGCAACAGAAGGCAGCCAGGTGGGATTATTCTCCCCCAATGCCCATTCCACTGAATCAAAAGACCCACCTCTAACCGCACCAGGTGAACGGGCAGTATCAGTAAGGGGGATTCATTGGGAACCCCATTACCAGTAGGTGCCAGGAGAAGAGTTCTCCTTCACCCCTGGGCTGACACTCACCTCCCCCACCAAGAGACACTGGGGATGCCAGGTGGCACCTACAGGACAAATCCTGCCACAGAAGCTGGCAGCCTGGCCCAGGAAGCCTGAGAATCAACTTGCTTTATCTAGAAAAGCAAATGCCAGTGCATTCTGTGGAATACTACTGAGTGAATAAAAAGGCAGCAGCCTGGATGGAAAAAGTTATTTCACACAAACATCTCTTTCCCTCTCACAGGTTCTCACCTACCACTAACCTTTTATTTACTTATTTTTTTACATTTGTTAATTTTCACCCAAGGGTATTTTCCATTGATTTTTTTTTTAAGAGAGTGGAAGGGAGGAGGAAGAGGAAGAGGGGGAAGTGAAAGAAGAAAGAGAAACATCAATGTGAGAGAGATACATCAATTGGTTGCCTCCTACACAGGCCCAACCAGGGACAGGGATTGAGCCTGCAACCAGGGTATGAGCCCTTGACTGGAATCTAACCCAGGACCCTTCAGTTCACAGGCCAATAATCTAACCTCTGAGTAGAACTGGCCAGGCACCACTAGCCTTTTAAAATATCATCTTTGAATGAAGATTGAAGTATTGATACCTAGCTTAAACTAGGCCTTTGTAATTTTCGCATTGGATGTATGTTCTGTGATGTAAAGGACTCATAAAAACACCTATCACCTACAAGTAAGAAGAAAATCCCCGAGTCGTGTAACCAAAAGCAAGAGAAAATAATCTTCTTTAATTAAATTTAAAGCTAAAGCAGGAGACAAATATAAAGTTGTGTTTTGTATCACGCTTTCAGAGTCTTAGTCACACCAGGGCTAATAGGTATAACCTATGTTCTAAGTAAGATGTTACGCAGACTAACTGCTATCAGGTGTACACAGGAGAGCTGTGCGCCAAGCAGAAGTATGACATGCCAGACGGAAGTACAACTAAATATGGTTAAAGGAAATGAATACAGTACCAAGGCGACAGACTAATGATCGGTTTTATGTGTCAACTTGACTCAACTACAGTATCCAATAATTCAGTCAAACACCAATGCGGGTGCTGCTGTGAAAGTACTTTGTAGATGCAATTAAAATACGTAATCTTTTTGTTTCTTTCACAAAAAGTCCATAATCGTTTTACTTCAAGCAACAGAGTATTCTAAGAACTGTGGGCGGGCCTGCTTCAGTCAGCTGAAGGCCTTAAAAGCAGAGCTGAGGTTTCCCCGAAGGAGAGACTGCACCTGTGACTGCACCTTCAACTCATGGCTTCGTGCCCAGCCTTGCCCACATGGTTGCCTGCCCTTTGGACCTCAGATGTACCCAGCTCCCAAAATCACACAAGCCAACTTCTTGCAAAAATCTCTGTATATATGCAGGATGCGGCAAAAGTAGGTTTATGGTTGTTTGCATGGACAATAATATAATAATTAGTAAATAATAACACAAGAATAAACTCTGGGTTTTGGGTACACACACATACACACACACACGCATCCTCCTGGTTATGTTTCTCTGCTTGAATCCTGTTTGACTGATATAGCAATTTTGTTTATCATCATTGCTCTCCATTGATAAGTACTTCAAGCTGCACATGTCAGTCTCCTTCCTTACCCCAACTCAAGACAAATTAATTACACTTTGGAATCTCTACCTGTCCCACTATATATATTTTTTTCTTTTTTTTTTTAATTCTTATGCAGGAGCATGCTTAGAGAGAGAAATATCAATGGATCACCTTCTGTGCATTCCCTGACTGAGGATTGGGCCCACGACCTGGGTATGTGTCCTGACTGTGAATAAAACCTTTCGGTGCACAGGGCAGTGTTCAACCAGCTGAGCCACTCTGGTGGGCTTGACCTGCCCCAGTTTGTGTGACTGTGCAGGTTGTATGTTCATACCAGTACTTACTCAAGTACAGAATTACCGATGGCCTCCTCCCCTCAGGCCTCATCACACGCTCCATGCTTGATGCCTAAATTCTGACCTACACCTATATTTGATTTATTCATGTACAGCAACCTTGTATTATTTCCTGAATATATAATATGTTTTCCTCCTCCAATTCTTGCTAATTTTAAAGTCCTTCAGAATAAGAATCAGATATTTAATTTTTCCATGTCACTGACGGTGCTCACTGCTGGACCCAGAGTTGATACTTATTTATACATACCTGTTATAAATGTATGTTGTGTGGAAGAGTGAGAGGAAAATAGCAGAAATTTATGAGAACCGGTGCTAAATGAAAATAAGTATCTCAATTCAATCCTAACAAAGCAGCCAAAATAAAGTGTCTAATCATATTTGTTCACTGATTTGAGGATCAATTATAAATATTACTAGAGGTCCGATCCACAAAATTTGTGCACTGGGAAAGGAGGGTCCCTCACACCGGCCTGCACCCTCTCGCAGTCCAGGACTCCTCAGGGGATGTCTGCCTGCAGAGAAACATGGGGAACGGGCCTAAGCCGACAGGCAGAAATCCCTCTAGCAGGCCAGGACCCCTTGCTCCTTATCGCCTGCCTGCTCACTGCTCCTTACCACTCGGCTCGCAGCTCCTTAGTGCTGCCACGGAGGCAGGAGAGGCTCCAGCCACTGTTACTGCACTCACCAGCCATGAGCCCTATCTTTCTGTGTAGTTGTCTGTGGACCCACTGCTCTCTTCCTTCTCACTTAGGGCAAGCAGCATGTGAGGGCAGAGCGTGCTATTGTGGAACGCAGAGGGCTGCCTGGAGCTGAGGGGAGTGGCCGGGCCCACAGGGTGAGAGGGGGACACCCAATTGTGGGGCGGGCTGGCCGGTCTTCATCTGCCTGACCTCACCCAGGGAGGGACTGAGCAGGGTGTCCGCCTCTCCATTCTTCATCCTTCCATCTGTGACACCTGTCACCCTTGCCAGGCCTCCTCCAAAGTGAGTTCAGCTCAATCCCTGAATGTAAAAGGGCTCGGGGGCGGTGGGGGGGGGGCATTCCAGTGCCCCCTGATTCCCAGTGACAGGACCTGGTCGACAGGACCTGGTCTCAGGATGGTGGCCACAGCTGCAGAATATAGATCTGTTTCAAGAAAAGGTGGGAATGCAGACTTTTGTATGAGTCCCTATTCCAAAAGGTGGCAGTTTATTCACATTGTGGCAAAGACACCTTGAAGAGTAACATAGGTGGGTCAAGTCAGGGCCAAACTGGGCCATTTCCTCATCCAATCTCTCTGTAGTGCGTGGACAGAACCAAGTCTCAGCTCTTCACAGGACACTTCCGGGGTTTTTAAGCCTAAAGGACAGTATTCTGTCTCCATCCTTGTTCTTTGGGATTTTTTTCATCATCGGATCAAAGGATATGCACTTTGGGGCAATCCTCTCGAGATACAATATTCCAGTTGCACCCATGTGACGATGACAGAGCCCCTCAAAGGGAGGGAGCCGACAGATGAGGGGCAGGGAATTCTGAAAACCAAAGCGATGACAGAGATACTAAGTTTTTCCTTCACGTGTCTGACACCCCTCCTCAGGTGGCCTGTAGGCCGGGCGTCTGCTGGACATTTACCACTTGATGTCCTGGCAGGCTGCTGCCCTGGGCCTTGCTAGGCAGTGTGCAGGGCCACCTGGGCCCAGGGGGAGTCCCCCCCCACAGCTACTCCTGGTACAGCTCCTGCACATGGGCGCTGGTCTCCGGTGGCCACACTGGGATGGCAGCATAGATGCCTTCCATCTGCTGTAGCAGTGCCCTGTCCGCACACCCGTCCTCACCTGGGCCTGGCCCCTGCCGCTTAGGCACCCCCAGTGCAGGCCAGGACCTTCACGAAGTGGCAGGGGAACTGCCCCTCTACAGCTTCAGGACCACTTCTGGGTGTTCTGAAAGACATAAATAGCCTCAAAGCATAGCAGAACCTCTCTGTTCCTTTCAAGGGTGACCTCCTGGAAGTCTTTGTTCCTCAGGGTGCGGTAGGTGAGCACCCCCACGTCCTCATTGAACAGCTCCTTGGCCGTGTGCCTGAAGATGTGCGCCAGGTACCTGTCGGAGCTGGCACCCTCCTGGAGCCTCACCTCTTCCTCTTTCATGTCTCCAAACAGAGTGTCCACGGTGGCGTCATTCGAGGTGAGGTCACTTTGCTCCATTATCTGGACAATTTCACCTGAGGTTAACATGCAGTCAGCACCCTGGGAACTATGTAAAGATGTGGGAACATCTTTTCAAAGGGCCTCCAGTTTCTTATCATAACACGGGGCCACAATGATGTGGAAAATCTTGTCTGGGGACAGGTTCTGCTGTCTGGAGAAGTAATCCCTCACCAGAGAGCCCATGATCTGCTGGGGAGACTTGGCCGTGCAGAGGTGGGGGTGATGGGGTGACCCAGCACACGCTCTGCATATCGGACCCAGCTGGGGCAGGCGGAGGTCAGCATGGGTAGCCGGGGCGCTTCCTCATGGTGCTGGCAGTACCGATGCACAAATTCCTTCTGACCCTCCAGGATGCTGAAGTCTGCAGCTATATTCATGTCAAAGACAGTGTGCCACAAACCCCAGAGCCTTCTGGATGCATCAGTGACACTGAGGATGAATTTAGCAGCAAAATAAGGCAGAGACTGAGGACACTGACAGCACCTTGTGCTGTGAGGTAACACATTTCTTATTAAAGCTCAGAACACAGAAGAAGTCCTTGGCATTCTGCTGAGAAACTTAGACTCCTTCCTCTGTAGTCACACAACTGTCACACCCCAGGCAGTCACTCAGAAATATCTTGGCATTGGCCAACTTATGGAATTCTCCCTTCTCTCAGTTCTCCTGAGCCAGATTCTGGACGTTGACTGCAGCATTCTCTTGGTTATCGGTTTTTGTTTTTTTAGTCTTTTCTCCCGTGTGCAGTGCTCACACTTCATCTGGAGCAGGGCGGGTGGGGGCTTGGATCGAGTGACCTGGAGGAAGCACAGGGAGAGCAGCCACCCCTGGTCGCCCCTGGTGCTGCTGGCAGTATCCTTTCTTCCTTGTGGAGCGTCTAAGGAGGGGAAACAGCCACAGTGCCTGAGGCTGAGTTCCAGGAGGCTGGCAGTGCTGTTGGGATCATGCCGCAGCGCTGGTCTGTTGGTGCCTGCCCTGCCTGCAGGACTACTAAGGGAGCCAGTCCCCAGTTCCGCCCCACCTCTGCATCAGTTGATTGGAGTCTGAGGGCTGGGAGGAGGGACCAAGTGGTCTGCCTTCTGCCCACTCACCAGTTGCTGCTGCCATAGATTCATCAGAGCCTGAGAGACCACAGTTCCCCTGTTAGCCATCCCCTAATCAATGCAGCCTGCTGTTCGGTCATCTGTCTGGTCGTTTAGGTCTTGACGACCCCTGGATTTTTATATATTAGGATAACATGATGATAAGGATACTATATATTAATTAATATAAGCAAAAAACTTTTTCTCACCCTGATTGTTATTACCTAATTCTGAACCCAGTGATTCCAAGTATTATGGAGCCCATGAGCATCATATTTCATTCTGGGCACCCAAGATGTGATATAGTGGTGGGGGAAAATGATGGCATGTTCTATTTTTTGGGGACTCCTCAAAACTCTGAAAAGAGGATGTGAGTGGTAGGTTTCCAGAGTAGACTCATTGAGGACACAACAATGTCTAACCAGAGAAAGTCAGCTTCTAAGAGAAATAAACCTTCTAGCCACCAGAGAAGCACAATAAAAGTAGGATGTATTGATTAGGATGTTTCTACAGCCTTGACTTGAGGAAGGATGCAATAACATGCTTATACTCAAAGGTTCTTTCCAAACACAGCACCCAGCATTTGTTACTGAGCTTGATGTTATCCACAGAAGATGAGAAAAGGTAAAAGTGTGGAAGTCCAATAAACACAGTAAGTAAATCAAATGCCTGTTATAGAGGCACTGCAACTGTTGGGCTACATAATCATCAAAATATCCCGATACATATACATTATTCCTGTATTACAGATCACAAAACCATGGCACAGGGAAGTTGAGTAATTTTTCCCAGGTTAATTAGTCATTGCTAGAGCCTGGGATTGCACTCAAGGGAACTTAATTTTTCAAAAAATTATTTTCATGCCTCATCTCCCCCCAAAAATGACAAATTAAAAAAAACACACACATTTATTTTCTGCTTCTTTTGACAACCTCCTAGTGCTGCCATTGGGCCACAGACCAACTTAAGGAGAAGCTAAAGCACAGGTCCTACTCAGAATGCTTGTGGGCTCCTGGCATCTCCAGTCTGCAAGTTATGTAACGACCATCCCATTGAATGACCATTTCATCAACATGCAGCAGTGAAATAAAGTGTTAGCAGCCTGGTTCACTGGTTTCCCCTTCCATCACATCAGCAGGATCAGGGAGATGGGATGAGGGACGATTGCCAAGGCCTTCATCATCACATCAGCTGCCAGCAGGGAGTCTGTGCTGCTGAGAATTGACTTTGACATCTTCTCCTTGACAGACTAATAAACTCAGTTACATGTCCTGCCATGATGATGGACAGCTTCATTTCCTTTTTATATTTTCGACATATATTTACTTACACAAAGTCCTATTTATGTTAGTGTCTTAAAATCGTACATTACAACTCTGCCAACTGAAAGATGATTTATAAGTCAGTTTGGGAGTCAGAGGGGCCTTGATGTGGAGATCTTTAAGAACTTATGCTTTGAATTCAAAGCAGTAACCTCAGTTCTTTCATCAAATTAAAAATAGGATGTTTCTCTTCATGGACAGAGAGAAAGGCTGACCGATGCTGTGGAGTATCACATGATGTTTTGTGTTTTACCTTCTCCCAATAGAGAGAACATGCAAATACAGCTCAAGGACATGCTGACAAGTGCAGAATCGGAACTCCATCCTTTCAGCACGTATTCTACACGTGCAGTACTCTGGACATGCTCGGTACCTGGTATCTGTGTGTGGAAAAACCAAAGTGCCTGAGCCCAAGGAGCTGAAACTCCTGCCAAAGAAAGAGCAGAAGTGTGCACAGGAAGGAGACACTCAAGTAGATGCCAAGGTAGAACTCAGAATCCCCTGGAGGAAAACTCAGGAAGAACATTAGGGACAGGAAAATAGTGTGATAAAAGAATGATAGTGTGTTTAAGGAATGAAAAGTGGATCAGAGCTGCTATAACATGGATACACAGACTGGGAACTGTTTGTGATTCAGGAAGACTCCAAATAAAGAACCACACTCACTGAGCTGAGAAGCAGAGTCCTAACATCAACTCAGTGGAGAGTATGAAGCTGAGCAATAACACACTCAGAGGTTTTTTTTAGAAAAAAGTAACCAAAATGAAATTTTAAAATTACATCAGAGTTTCACTAACAACAGGTAGAGTACGATATAGCTAGAGAAACTTTTGCAGGATACTCACTCTGACAAAGTCAGACAACCACAATATCTAGGTTTTAGCCTTACTCAGGTCTTGTAACCAAATGTCCTTGGCCTCTCCATTCAAAACTGCTCTGAGTCTTGAGTCCTTTCTCTAAACACTTGCCTTGTCCTGCACCAAGGTTACAGTGAGAACACAATTATGTAAATATATAGGAAGAAGGAATCTGTAAGGAAGGGTTAGAATGGAACTTGTCAAAGAGTTTTCACGCCCACTGGTTCATGAATTTATCCCGGCAGCAATAGGGACAGGTCCTATTATTTTCTCTGGGCATATGACACAGTGAGACTCAAATTAGAGAAATAACTTGCCACATGCCACAGTGTTATTGTGTTGTAGAATTTTAATGAATGAAGGAGCATTTTATGAGTTCTATCTCTCAATTACAGAATCAAAATATTTTTGGAGGCTTCAAACTGAGCATACTGAGAATTCCCTTCATATCATGAAAATTTATAGTCAAGTCTCACTCTGTTATTTAAAATAAAACGGATAAGTTATATTGATAAATCACACTCTCATTCTCTTACTGCTTATTACTCTTGTTATTCTTTGATTTGCTCTGTTCCAAATGAAAACCACAGTGGTTTAATTTAACCTAATTTCCAAGGGCAAGATGCAAGAGCTGTAAACATCTGTGACCCTTACAAAGCACCTCTGATGTTTTCATCTGTTTTATTTTTAAAGGTTATTTGAGGTAATAGTGAGAAAAAGCACTCAAATGTTTTCTAAACCTTAGACAAGAGTTGGGCTATATAATAGATGAAAATATTATTCTGAGCTAGAACATTAGGAAATAGCTAAGAGGAAAAGAGGAACTGTACAGTGTGATTCCAACAGCCCCCAGTGAATCAACATGCTCATTCTGATTCATACTGCTGGAGCACATAAGATTACTCTTCCTTAGGGACCATGTATAATCTGTGTATTACTTACATAGTCCCATGAGGAATATGAGTTACAAGATGCATGTGACTTGCTGAAGGTCATTGTGGCAGAGACAGATCTGACCCAGACCTCCTGAGCCCCAGCCTAGTCTTCTTTCATGGCTTCACACCTCTCAGCTCTTCCACTGATGACAACTCCTACTACTTACTTTGTAATTTGCAGTGTAAACAGTGTCTCTAGATCTATATGATTTGGTAGTATAGGGAGATAAATTATCAAATGTCTCTTACATGAAAAATGTCCCTAAACTTTCAAAAGCATGATTTTAAATATATAGTAGATATCATTTAACATAGAAATGCCAAATCTCAAACATTATGCTAAATATTTCCATTCCTTTCCTCCAATCCACACAATCATTGTTTCAATGAGTTATTACTTTAGAAATCAAGCCACCTAAACTGAAAAAAAATTATTTATCCAAGACCAGAAAGCTTTAAATACAGCATAGATCATTCTGGATCTACAGCTGAGGCACAGATGGAAGATGTGTGCTCATGTGTTGAGTTTAATATGTATGTATCCAAATCTAGATTACCTCTAACTCATGGGACATACTGGAACTTTGTATTTCTAGGGTAATTCATCTTTTGTAGATTGAAAATATAAATAAATGCTGATTGTTACTGCTCAGTGTTCAAAGTAAATATCAGAGGTTCTCTAAAGGAAGGCAGCATCAACAATTAAATCATCTCTACTTAATGATATTCTCTCATATTTGGGGATTTTTTTTATTACTTTTAAGGACTTGGAATAAAGCCAAAACTTATGATTATATTTCTTGCACTCTGTCAACGCAATTTATTTGAAGTTAGCTGTGCTGTAGTCTCAATTAATGAGGGGAAAGGGATTTGAGAAAAAGGAAGGAAAGAACAAATAAAACAAATTAACATGTAGGAAATGACTGTATGGAACTCTTAAATTGTTGAGATATGTTCAAAAGGAAGAAAATCAATCTGAGGTGAATATATATATATATATATATATATATATATATATATATCCTTCATTCTTCCCCCTCTCTGATAAGAAGTTTTTGAATCAGTTTTGTTTTTAAATCCTGCATGTTCCATAATTTCTTTTTTCCACTTAGAAAGGTTGTAATGTGATGAGGAAGTACTTTCAAGCCATATAGATCTGCGTTCAAATCCCATTTCTACCAGTTCAGTGGTTTTAAACATTTTGGCTATAACTGGATGTTTATTGGTGTACTCTGTGAAAGTAGATGCCAGATATACAGAGGAATGCACAAAAATTTTACAGTTTTGAAAGGAAAACAAGAACCAAACATTACATTTTAATATGGTGCTGTAAGTTCTCTGTGAGTGGATGCTGAAGGAACAGGAAAAGCAACACCAAACAAAAAACATCTGGGTAGACTTCTACCAGGAATCCACAGGAGTGACTCAGGCAAAGAAAGTGATAAGGATTCTTTCTGGTCATGAGATTTGCATATATGAAGACCCAGATGTTTGAAGAATTGTCATACTCAATAAGATAAGAGTAAAGAATATAAGGGGGCCTCAGAAATTGAGATGATTTATATAACCCCCTGAGTACAGTTTATTGACCGAATAGGAGCTCAACAAATGTTCATTCTCTTCGTCTTAGGCAAGTGCTTTGAGTGAAACTCAAACACTCTCCATGCATCCTTATTTAAACTCCTTCATTGATTCTCTCCCTTGAACAACACTCTCCTGATAATTCTCTGCCTATCCAAGTCTGGCCCTTATTTTAGTCCTGATCAATCCTTTACCAACTCTTTCACACTCAGTTCAACCTGCTCCAATCTCTCCCTTCAAGGAGTAACTATCACCCTGCAGTCAATCTGATGCATGTAATCACACCCTGCCTTGCATTATTGTTTGTTAATGGGTATTAGACTTTTCTCCTGAAGGAGAGCACAACCATATCAATGGCAAATAATAGTTTTTAATTGTTTCATCCTGACAAAAGCTATCAGTTAACAAATTCTCTTGGAACAGAAAATTCCAATACATTCCAATACTGCCACAGTCTTAGGTCACCTATATAAAAACAAACAAACAAAAAACTGGTTTCTTTCTTTCCCTTATTGGGTTTTCTCCAATTTTTTTTTTAAAAAACCTATCTGGTCATTCAATAATCACCAATCATGTTGATTAACTCATCTTCATATATCACTTGGGGATATCATTTGGGCATTTGTGTTTATAATCTACTAGAGGCCCGGTGCATGAAATTCATGCATGGAGGGGAGTGTCCCTCAGCCCAGCCTGTACCCTCTCTAATCTGGGACCCCTCGAGGGATGTCCGACTGCCCGTTTAGGCCCGATCCCACTGGGATCGGGCCTAAACGGGCAGTCGGACATCCCTCTCACAATCCAGGACTGCTGGCTCCCAACTGCTCACCTGCCTGCCTTCCTGATTGCCCCTAACTGCTTCTGCCTGCCAGCCCGGTCACCCCCTAACCACTACCCTTCCAGCCTGATTGATGCCTAACTGCTCCCCTGCCAGCCTGTTTGCCCCTAACTGCCCTCCCTTGCAGGCCTGGTCACCCCTAACTGCCCTCCCCTTCAGGCCCAGTTGCCCCCAACTTTCCTCCTCTGCTTGCCTGGTCACCCCTAACTGCCCTCCCCTGCAGGCTTTATCACCCCCAACTGCCCTCCCTTGCAGGCTTGGTCCCTCCCAACTGCCCTCTCCTGCTGGCCATCTTGTGGCAGCCATCTTGTGTCCACATGGGGGCAGCCATCTTGTGTTTTGGAATTATGGTCAATTTGCATATTACTCTTTTATTAGATAGGATAGAGGCCTGGTACACAGGTGGGGGCCAGCTGGTTTGCTCTGAAGGGGGTCACAGATAAGGGTGGTGGTTCCCTTGGGGTGTGGGGCGGCCTGGGCGAGGGGCCTGTTGTGGTTTGCAGGCCGGCCATGCCCCCTGGCAACCCAAGTGGAGGCCCTGGTATCTGGGATTTATTTATCTTCTATAATT
Organism: Cnephaeus nilssonii; assembly: GCF_951640355.1. Lineage (NCBI taxonomy): Eukaryota > Metazoa > Chordata > Mammalia > Chiroptera > Vespertilionidae > Cnephaeus > Cnephaeus nilssonii. The sequence continues at coordinate 89,220,748 of NC_137081.1, forward strand.
AAAACTTTGTAGCCTTGAGTGGAGTCCATGGCCAGCCAGGGCTGCAGGAAGCTTGGCTTTCTCCATCACCAGGGAAACCCAAGCTTCCTGCTCTCTCCATGGCCACAGCCATTTTTGTTGGGATTTATTTATTTTCTATAATTGAAACTTTGTAGCTTTGAGTGGAGGCCTGGGCCGGCCAGGGTATGCGGAAAGCTTGGCTTCCTCCATTGCCAGGGAAACCCAAGCCTCCTGCTCTCTCTGTGGCTGCAGCCATCTTGGTTTGGTTAATTTGCATACTTGCTCCTGATTGGCTTGTGGGTGTAGTGGAGTGATGATTAATTTGCATATTACTCTTTTATTAAATAGGATTCTTGAAAACTTTCCTTCTTCTTGTTAGATTTTTACTGCTTTATTGTTCTATTTTTCTCCCTTACCATTCCTTTTTAGTTGTGTCTCAGATGTATCTTCTTGAGTCCCTTAAAATGTGACATTGCAGGTTCCACCCTTGGCCTATCACACCTCATATGCTCAAAAGACTTCAGCACCCATATACCCAGCAAGTCTGGTCTTTACCTGGACTTTTCTTTGGGGCTTTCCAGTTACTTTTGCCCAGTGAGCATCTCTCCATGCAAACACTGCATCCCAAACTGAACTGAAGACAGCGTTTGACAGGAACACAACTAAATACACAGATTATTTTATTAAACGCTCATGATATCCCTTCTAGGTTGACGTTATTATTAGCCCATATCACAAATGAGGAAGATGAAGCACATAGAACCCACACAACTGCTCTGAGTTATATGTCTTGTAAGTTGTTGGCCTGGATTTGACATTAGACCATCATTCTCAGACAGACCTGAGAACGTAGTCACCATGTCCATTCAGGAAGTTTTCCAATCTAAAAATCTAACAGTCATCCTTCTTTCTTCTGCATCTGATTTGTTTTCAAGAGTTATGTCCAATTTTAGATGTGTCTTTCAAGTCGTATCGCATCTTTCTTAATTGCTAACTCTCCTTATTTGCTACCCATACAATTGTAAAAACCTATCTAGTCATTCAACAATTACCAACAAATAACACTGTCTTTCATCCATACCTCTCAACTTAGTGCATGCTCAATAAAAACATCCGTTATATTTCCAAAAAGAAGCCAATAAACAAAAAAGCAAACAACAAAATAAATATTAGGAAGTCAATTCCAGCATTAAAGTCAAACTAACAAACTGTGTCTGCTTCTAGATGTTCAGCGAGAAGCAAGCTTCTTCTCAATTTATCTCTAGTTTGGCTTCATTCTCTGCCTCTGTACCTTCCTCCATTTCTATGCAGAGTTTAGCTATACTGGGCATCTCAAAGCTCCCTCTTTGCTGCAGGATCCTTCATGCCCCTCTGGTATTGTACATGCTGCTCACTCTTACATCTACTTCTCTTGTTCTCTCTCATCCTTTAAGTCTCTGCTAAAAGGTCAATTATTCTGAAAACTTTTCACCTTCCACAGAAATTGACAGTGCCCTTACCCCATTAACTTGACATAACTGCATGCATTTATCTCATTTATCTATGTGTATGTATAGCCAACAGCAGATTTATACTATGTTTCAGGGATTAGACAAGTCTTTTAAATATAAGATTCACACATCATCCTGTCCTGATGAAGTCCCTGTCTAATAGCCCACCAAATTATTATTTTCTGCTTAATTGTCTATTTCATCAAATATATAATATGCCCTCTATGTCACCAATCCTCTGAAACAGTTAGTACCAATATAAATAAGACACAGTTACTTCCCTAAAGGAGTTTATTGTCTCAATAGAGAGTTAACATGAATAAAAATAATGACACAAAAAAACTGTGGTTAATGTCATAAAATAAAGCAGGGTGTGGACTCAACAATACATTACTGGCCTTTCTGTTCTTTTTTAGGTGTCTACTTGCAGCTGGGAACATCTGCTGATAACCTTCAGAGTTAAGCATCTATTTACATCTTAATGGGAAACTCACGGAATAATTTCAGAATATGAGTTGACGTGAGCTAAGAGATATGAGTGATGCTTTTAAACTGATGAACAAAATAGATCGAGACATAGAAGCATGGAACAGACTGACAAATTTCAGAGAGAAAGCAGGGGTTGAGGGGAGTGGGGAATGATTAACAAGGGAATTTATATGCACAGATGCATAGTCCATGGACACAGACAATAGTGTGGTAAAGGCCTGGTGTGGGGGCGAGTGCTGGGTGGAGGGAATCAATGGGAAAAAATCAAAGGGGGCATCTGTGGGGATACTTTCAACAATAAATATACTTTATAAACAAACAAACAAACAAACAAACCCACTTAGCAAAATCCCCACCCCCTCCAACCTTTGGTTCCAACCATAAAATGCCATGCAGTTAGAGGACCATTTACCTACTATTGAAACAGCAAAAGTGTTATTCCTCTGTGATGACTGTAGGGCATGATAGCCAGACATATTGATATGCTTCCAATCAATACCTGGCTATTGACTGCCCAATGGGAGAAGCACTATATCAGGCTTAAGAGGAAAAAAAAAAAGTTGACATCCTCTTGCCAAGCTGAGAAGGGAGCTAAAGGCATTATCAGGGTGTCAGAGAGGATGCACTATGAAAGGGATTAGCAAAGGCTGAGAAATGGTGACTGTCATCAGACAGAACTAGTGAGAAGATCAAGGAACGTCCCACTCAACAGGAGACACACGGATAATAAATAAGTACTTGTGTCATGTATTGAATTCACTCACTATGAGACTAATAATAAAATGCATTGTTACTGACACCAGATGTGTTTTAAGAAGTATTGTTGAATGATAAAATAAGATTATGTGGAAACAATCTTATTCTTATTATACAAGTCATCTAAAAAACAAAACAAAACTTTGCTTTATCTGGAACTCACCATGACAGTCAAAAATAATTTCCACTTCAATATGCAAATACTTTAGTAAAAGTACATGTTAAACAGAGAAGGTAAAACAAGTTGTCAGAAAATATTAATGAGATCATAAACTATAGTAAAGTTTTAAGAGAGTAAGTAGGCAATATGAATCAAGATCCTTAAAACTGTTCATAATCTTTGACTCAATAATGCCGTGTTTCTAAGACTAGTTCAAGAAAACAATAAGACATGTGGGTTTAAAAAAATAAGCACAAAGTGCTCACTGGAAATTTTGAATATAATCTATATAAATAAAAGCCTAAGCAACCATTACAGTGAAATGACGGGAACGACTGTTCGACCAGTCACTATGATGCGCACTGACCACCAGGGGGCAATGCTCAACACAGGAGCTGCCCCCTGGTGGTCAGTGCACTCCCACAGGGGAAGTGCTGCTCAGCCAGAAGCTGGGCTCATGGCTGGCGAGCGCAACTGCAACAGCAGGAGCCTCTCCCAACTCCGCGGCAGCACTACCAAGTGGTGTCAGCGCAGGCTCGGCTGACAAGGATGAGCATGAGCAGCATGGTGCCTGCCCCGGTTCTGGCTCCTGCCTGGCCACCTGCTGCTTCGTGCACTGCTACATTCCTCGGGGGTCCAGGATTGCGAGAGGGCACAGGCTGGGCTGAGGGACTACCCCCTCCCCCAAGTGAACAAATTTTGTGCACTGGGCCTCTAGTATGGTAATAATACCATCTCAGATTATCATGTTGTGGACCGATCTGTGCATAATAAAAAACATCTTTCTTTCAATCTTACCTTGGATTTGTAATAAGGTGGACATGATATATCATGACCAAGACATTCCCTGAGTACGTAGAAGTTTGGCTTCAAGTACACAGCTTCTAAACTTGCACACTGTATAAGACCAATAACCATGGTAACTGTCTTTGGTGGTCTGATGGTCATGAACATTGGTTGGGTTGCCAGGGCTTGTGTTGAATGGCTAACATTATTTTACCTTTCGTTACTGTTCTGGAGAAGAGGATACAACTTAGATAAGGAAATTTCTAACCAAAAACAACTGACAGTCCAGATATAGTAGAGTTCAATGGAAGCCCACAGGAAACAATGATCTAATGTCCTCTCCTTATATGGGGAAGCTGCCACAGATTGGATAAAAATTGCCCACATATTCATCATCTTTTTCTTACATAGGTGGTTTTGCACAAGGTGCATTTGTAAAGTAACCTAACTTGCATACCCAAGTTTTTTATGTATCATCAGATAATGGGGAAAGAATATTGAAATGGAATTGTGATATATCAACTTTCCACAGCAACCCACTGTGTCTAAAGGCTCAGAATTCTCATTTTTCCACTTCTCAGAGAGTCCATTGAACACGTCTTCACCTCACCCAGGAGCACAAGGGCTAAAAACGTTTATCCTATCTATTTTAAGTCAGCCCTATTGGTTCACATTTATTGGAACGAATTCATAATGAAAAAATAAATAAAATAAACTAACCCTGAAAAGCTTAAAAAGGCAACATACTAAGAGAACACTCAAGAAATTATCAATTTTAAAAATTTTGAAGACTTTATATTTACTGTTCTGACTGTAAATGATTGCTTTAAGAAAATGTGCCTAACATACCAAGAACATTGCCGGTTCCACAACAGCAGAATCTTGCACTTCCTTGTTTTGTTTTCATGAGGTGTCCTATGTGATGTTTTCTTCCCTTTGGCAGCTTGTATCGCTAATGCCCCACATGTGACACACATTCTTGCTAAAGGCATGAAAGCAAGTTTGATTCACTTGGTTTACCAAATGATTCAAAACGATGGTTCTTACCCAATGAGAGTTGGTGGGTGGCAGGGATTTTTTAGAGGAAGGACAAATTCTTGAAATTACACAGGCATCCAAAGTGTGCTTGTCCAACCTCAGTCACCAAAGTGCTGCTTTTTTGTCCTGGCAGGGTCTCCAGAAGGAAACACGGGGGGGGGGGGGTTTAGTGTTGCAGCCCACAGTGTAAACACTGAAGGAGAATGGGAAGATAGTAAAACGATGGTATTGATGAGCTTGGCCTGTTGATTGTTCAGCTTGACAGTGTTCCATCAATTTTATTTTCTTAAAGCTAAAACATTCTATTTTTAAGCTGGTGGATGGAGAGTATTAAAGTAGAATATCATTCATAGGATGGACTCTTTAAAAGATTGTTAAATTACTTTAGAAAAGTGAATAGAATAAGCTTTAAAAACAATAGAAATGATTGCATGAAATTTGGCCAAAAATTAGGCAGCTTGGACTTACATCTTTATCAGGGTTGAAACTGTACTGATGCTACATCAGACTCAACTCTACCATGGCACGGGGACTCTGGACACTGCCCCTGCTTTTAGCTCTACTGAACCCTCAACTGCATATTTTCCAGGACTGGCTTAAAGACAATGGGGCATTGGAAAACAAGAATTATAATTCCATGCCAATAAAAACCACTCATTCTCCTGTGCCAGTCTTAGAAATTTACTTTTCTCCCACTCGTGATGGAGAAATTCCACCCACCCAATCCTCCAGCAAAAAACAAAACAAAGCAAAAAAAACTACTTGCAGATTCAGTTTCCTTTTCCATTTTTTCCTAACATAGTCCACCACAAGTTCGGTTCAAGCTTTCTATTTGAAGCCTCCCAAACACTGACATATGGCCATCGGTACTTATTACCAATATGTTGGTTCTGCTGTGTCAGATCTCCTGATACGGTGGCATTTCCTTCCCTCTTGAATTTAAGTTTGCCCATATGAATAGAAGTCCTGTTAGCCACTTACAAGTAGAAGATTAAAAAAACTGGCACATGTTTCCCTGTGCTTCCTTCTTCATGCCATGACAAAGTTCCAGAGGAGGGAGCCTCTGTCAGCATCCCAGAATGCAGACAATGTGAGCGAGGGCCCTCTGCCCATGTGTGATGAGCATATCACGTAGACATGGCACAACTGCTGGCCACTTAGGCCACTGAGATGTTGGGTTGTTTATCACAGTACAACTCAGTCCACCAAGACAACACAGTTGACTTAATACCTCACCTCTATGCACCTCTATGCACCTGTGGCCCCTTGTCTTGCCTGTACCACAGCATTTCCCATTCCTGTCTGTCTTCCTGGTAGGCCACAATTCCATGAGAATATAGCTTATATCCATGGATCCTCCATGCCCACCACAAGGTTTGGCATATTGTATTATCTCAAGAAATGCATGTTGAATGAATGAATGACAAGTGCCTTCCCCATGCTGACTACATCATGAAGGCAATCTGGTTCCTGGAGTTTTGCCCACTCTATTATGGAAACCACGGATCTACTCACGGTGATGGCAGGTGGGGCCAAGGTATCCTGTGTCACTGCAGTTACAATAGAAGGTGGCCCAAGACTGGGAACAGCTTCCTCCGTGTTCACAGTAGTTTGGCAAACACCTAATAGGAGATAAAGTAGAACAACCAAATCAGCTGAAATAAAGAGAAAAATAAATATCTACCTGCATGAATTAATAGAGTAAATTGGTCAGCTACACTCCTCTACCTAAACAGTCTTCAATCCATCAAAATAAAAACTGTGATTTACCATAAGAAGTGGGTGGAATTATTGGGCAATAATGACTTTGAGCTGATTTAGGCAATTAAGGATTTCAACACTAGGGCAAAATCTCATTGACTTGAAGTTACTATGAAGTAGTCAGAATCTTAAGGCTTTTCATTTTCCACAGAACAAAATGTGCAAAGTTTGTAATTTCATATGTTGGAAAGGTTTTGCATTTTTAAAGAAAAGAGGGGATGTGTAGATAATTGTGGCCACTGACCCCACATTTCTCTTTTTGGGGTTGGTCAGGAATCTATTTTAAACAACTACTTTTAAAAAGCAACATGAAATTTTAAAAGATGTACCTGCTCATTTAACATGCAAAAAATTATATCATTTTTAAAGTGCCAATATCACACTTACAATGAGGCTTTTACTAGGTTATACTGGAAACAGTGTAACTCTTCTAAAAAATCTTTTCACCACACATGTTAAAAATTCTCTGAAACATTCACATAATTTGACCCAGCAATCACACTTAAATAGCTCTATCTTTAGGATATATTTTAAAATATGGAAATTATGCACGCTACTTATCATTATTCACAATGATGTCATGATGAATCAAGCTAAGTGTTCAAGATTAGAAAATTTCTTAGGAAAGTTGTAGTACATAAAATTAATGTGCTATCATAAAGCTACTACAAATGATGTTAGCAAATGGGATAATAATGGACTGGGACCGGATTAAGCGAAAATTCAAGCTGTAAAGCATGGCCACAACAAAATAAGAAAAACACTTTATGTTGCAAAAATGATAGGAAAACAAAGGTTAAGTGTCCCTTGGTCTAATGAGAGTGAAGACAATGTTTATTTTTCTTCTGAACAGAGATCTTGGACTTTAAGGTCACGCATTCCTGAGTTTGATCCCAGCTCCACACATTTGCTACACAGTGCCTTTGGATAATTCTCTTCGCCTTGTATATACATGAATTAAAATCTTGACACTGCAGGTCCTGTTACTACTAAGAGATAAGCTGGCAAGTGCATCATATTTGTAATGAATCAAATTAAGAGTAAAAGCAATGATAAATACTGAAATCTTGAAAACATCCCCTGGATTTAAATGGAGAGGGTGGGAGCAATGAAGTAACCGAAGTGGCCTAATGCAGTAAAAGCATTTATTGTGCAGCCACTGAGCGTGTGATTACCTTGAATGTCCTGTATAGGTAAGAAACCCTCCAGCAGTGATTGTTTCAAAGCCCAGAAACTAATATTCCTGCATATGTTCAGACGTATTATTAGAAAAATTCTGCTCAGCACAGCAAACGCTCAATTGTGCTGACAGGGCTTATGTTTGGGAAGAGCTTATTGGTAACTCCTTGGTATCCAGCTATGGCTTAAAGAACAGGGGGAAAATAGGACCCAGTAATTTTGCTAGGAATATGTCCACGAAGCCAAACAATAAATAAGTAAACAAGCCAAAAAAGTGATCCCTCTCCTGCTTCAAATGTTATCCTTCTTCTTGGTTTTTATTTCCAGCTCCAGGTCTCGGTGGAAAATAAAAGAAATACGCTTGTCACTCAGATGAACCAGAGTCCTCACCCCCCACGAACCTTGTGCTGTGGCAAGTTACATAATCAAGGAGCTCTGCCTCTGGGTGTGCCCTGATGGAGTGCCTGGCAGCTAGCCTATGGATGCCCACCCACACCTTGAGTGCATCTTTAATAAGCCTCACACAGGCCTTTGTATTGACATATTAATAAACTCAGTTTAGCCCTGCTGGAGCTGCTCAGTGATTGAGCGTCGACCTATGAACCAAGAAGTCATGGTTGATTCTCAATCAAGGCACATGCCTGGTTTTTGGGCTCGGTCTCCAGTGTGGGGCGTGCAGGAGGCAGCCAGTCAATGATTTTCTCTCATCACCGATGTTTCTATCACTCTCTCCCTCTCCCTTCCTCTCTGAAATCAATAAATATATATTTAAAATATCAATGAAAATGCTGGATAGAAATTCATGTCTTTTATGGCCACTCAAAAAAAAACAATGTTGTATTCCAGTAGGGAAAATGACTACTTGTTTATGGGAAAACCTAATATCCCTAAAATGACAAAAAAAAAAAATGCTATAGGGCTGCCTCAGAGCTTGACTCACTCTGTTCAATACACACTATGATAGGGAGAGCTCATCTGTAAAGTCAAAATAAAAGATGCATAACCCTATTTCCCTTCTTTAAAAAGGGCAGTTTCATGAGTATAGTTTCCATATTCTTTTAACAGTTCATTTTAGCTGGTGTTTTGTGTCTTTTTCTCCTATTTGGTATGAACTGAGCACTGAAGCCATGAACTCAGAAAGGGGCTATCGCCGAGCTACCAAAGGGAAAGACCTGCAGTAAGCGGGGGGCAGTCAGTCTCACATGCAGGGTGCTTAATTCAAACTGCTGGAGAGGCTCATGCTGAGCCCCTTCTACAATCCTAAACAGATTGCATACCTGACTGGGTCTGAGTGGATGTGCCATCTCTTGGTGTGCAATGTTTAACAAAGAAAGCGTTCAGCTGAGCACACAGCTCCTTTGCACTGCTCAGGAGCGCAGGCACGCTAGTACAGTATGTGTGCCAAGGAAGCTTAGAGGGCGGCCCCCCTGGGCGCTGTCCGCCTGTGTAAATATACAGTGTGCATTTTGAAGGGAGACAAAGAAGGCATTGAAGCAAAGGTTGAAAAGAGTGAGGAATGGAAGGAGAAATAAAAACAAAAATCAATACAACAGGGACAAAAGTTATACACACATCTTATGTAAGAATTTATAAATTTCCCCCAAACCAGCATTCTTCCAAAAGAGAAGGACCGCTGGGGACAATCGAGGTAAGAGAAGAAGTGAGAAGAAGAGCGTCCACAGAGGCCCCTGGCCTTCAGCAGCGCTTGCCGTCCAGCGTGCACAGGTGTGTGGTAGTGGCTTCCCTGTTGTGTTGTGATGTGCTGGGTTATACACAAGGAAATGTGAAGAGACAAAAGTTTCTCTTTACAGGCTGATGCACAGCAGGGGAGACAGCAATGGTTCTCTTTAAAGAAGGAAAATTATTTTACAAGCTAGGGGAGAATGAGCTACACAGAGGCAAACATATCTAAGAATTTAACCCCCAGCCCAGTTTCAAGCATCCTGGCACAATTCTCTCTATTACCATCAGGGAGAAAGGATGACTCCAGTGGTATTCCTTGAAAATGATCAGGGTGGTGACTACGCTCAGTTAGCCTTAACTGAGAAGGAGCACGAGTTTCCTGCTGGAGTGGGAGGGGCCTGAGAAAGGCATTGGGAAAGGAGAGTGATTCAAGATACTTCCAGAAAATGTAGTCTGTCAGTTTGCTTATAATTTAGAGAGTTCCATAGAATAATAAACTTTTGGCTTTTCTTAAACAAAAATCAGATACAGAACAACAGTCATAACCAATCTCATGACTTTATTTGCCAAGTTTATATTTTGAGTTCAGTCTTCTCTCCAGAATTCCAAACTCATAAATGTAGCTTCTTGCTTCACAACTCCACTTGGGTGTCTAACAAATATTTCAAACTGTGCATGTCCAAATCTAAATTTCTGACCTCCTACCTCCTCGCCCTGCCCCACCTTTTCTACCCATATTCTTCATTCACTATCAGATGACAGCAACTTTATGCTTACACTGTGTTGACCCCGTAACTTGAAGGGCCTTCCCTTCCCTCAGAGCCTGCATCTGAGGCAGGAGACACCCTCTGGCTCTGCCCACAGAAGTTCTCCTGCCTTCGACCACTTTTTATCACCTGTACTGCTACCACTCTAGTTTGAACCACCAGCATTTCTTGCCTGAACAACTATAATTATCAGCTAACTTCTTTCCAGCTTTCCAGCTTAATCCCTTCAGTCAATTCCCAATGCAAGAGCAAGAGAGGTCCTTGTAACACTTAAGGCAGATCACATTAAACCCTCCAATGGCTTCTTGTTTTATTCAGGGTAAAAGAAACATCTTTCAAATTACCTACCAGTTCCTGCCAATCTGTACCCCCTTTAATTCTCTGAACTCGCCCTATTCTCTCTTCTCTTCATCTGTTCCAGCCACAGTGCCCTCCTCACTGCCCCTAAAGCACAGACATGCTCCTTTGTCAGAGTGTTTGCACAGAAGTTACCTCAGCCCAGAAGCTCCTGCCGGGATGTCCACGTGACCCACTACTCACCTTGTCTCTGCCCAAATTGCACCTTCTCAAAGAGATCTACCACCAGCCTGCTATTTTAGGTGGCAACTCTCCCTCACTCTGTACCTCCAATCTCCTTCCCCAGCCCCCTTTTTGTCCTTGCACTTACTATCTTCACACACATGTATACTCTGCTGATGCATTAAGTTTAATGATTTGTTACCAATCTCTTCACAAAAGAATGTAAACTCCATAAAGGCACTGGTTGTTGTCTACTTTATTCATAGAATACCAATGTACTAAACAGGTAGCCACTCAGGAATCATTGTTGATAGAATGAATAAATGAATGAATTAAAATATTTCTGAGGTGCAACAACCACTGGAAGCTGCCTGCTTTCAGCTAAACCTCTTCAGGTAAACACAGTCTATCTGGCCTTCACTTGTGTACAATTACCTGCCTGCGGCTGAACAGCTGAGTGGGGTGAGTGGAGACAAAAGAGCCTCACTTTTTTTCACTGGGGAAGTACAGTGAGGAAAGTGACAAGAGCCTCCGTGCCTCCGCAGGTGAGGATCAGTTCAGAGGGGGGGAAACCTGGTGAGGGGGCAGATGAACACCACCTGGGCTCTCGTTCGTGGCTGGCAAGGATGGGAAGTGACACACGGCTTTTGAGACTACCATGGCTGTCAGGGCTGTGTTACTGGGCACTAATGACTTTATTTCCAAAGGTAATTGTCTCCAGAATGGTCAGAAGCAGAACACTTGAGAATGATGCAACTTGAGCTCTTGTGAGGAGCCATCTTCCATTCCTGATAAGGCTGTGTTTAATTTGGGATAGATTTTAATGAGATAAAAAGTCTGAGAAATTCAAATTACCTATCTAGGCCACATTGATTCCTGTTACCTTTAACAGACAAATATGTGTTGACCTTTGTGATTATCCTAATAATATTTAACTAAACATTTATTTCCTGGCTAGTCTCTAACAAAATATCACCACCATGAGGCAATCTACACCTGACTTTCTAAGACTCTCCTATAGCCAAAGGCTTGAAATGAACTTTGGCATGCAATCACAATCCCACCTGAGATGTTACTTTAAATATATTATTTCCTTTATAGTATAGATGGAGAATGTAAGACAAGTATACATACCTTATCCAAGTATGAGCTCACAGAGCCAGATGTGAGCCATGCTACCTGTCACTACAGCCTGCACTCTCAGCACTGTGTCGTCCTCCCTCTCCACACACCAGATGGGCAGTCCATCTCCTGACAAGTGAGTTCTAATTGTACATCTTAAGGCACCACTCCTTTAAAGGATGCGGGAAAGGGGCTTCACATGGCTGACCACTGATTAAGAACTTGCAGCTCTCCATTCTTAAAAATATTTTTGGTGGGGAAGAAGTCAATGACAACGATCAATCAGTTAATTGGGAGGAAATAAGTAGCATAATCTATAATAATAAAAGCATAATATGCTAATTAGACCAGACGACCTTCTGGACTAAGCCGGGGCTGCGAGGGAAGCCTGGGTCCTGGGTGCCAGAGGGAAGCTGGTGCTGGCAGCCAGGAAAGGAAGGCCTACTCTTGCATGAATTTTGTGCATCGGGTCTCTAGTAATATATAATTCATTCTATAAAGTCTCTACAGTGATGAAGAGTAGGGAAAGCATTTTCAATCCCTCTTCATTACTAAATTGTGAAAGCCTTAAAATAAGTAGCTAAGAAGATAGTCCCTGTCTCAACTCTGCTTTAATTTTAATTTTGCAGATAACAGAGATTTTTTTCTACATTTCTTAAGCCTTAGTTAGTGTAATTGTTTCAAGACTCTTCCTCCTTTTGGTAGAAGGTCCTTATAAGATATTATTGCAAGTACGACAAAGCCATTTTACTGATTCAAAGACTGGTAGCATCTTATTTAAAATAACCTTAAGTAATGTGTAATCCTATAAATATGAAAAAATGCAGAAGCCCATCAAGGACTAGTAAGCAAAATGGAGAATACATTGCGAGTCTCTCTTTGGTTTTCGATGCAGGGATATTAAGAAGCTTTGATTGAGCACCTATACCCAGGGGCCAAAGTGATCCATCCTGTATCTTCATCACTTAGAGTCAATGTCTTCTTAAGTGTGACATTTTTAATCTCGGACATTTCTGAATTCAAATTAAAAATTTAAGATAAATAAAATCTTCATATTGATATTTTGGGGTGAAGGAGGAATATGTACTGAAAGATAAAGATGGCCCCAAAGCTGATCTTAGCCAGAACATCTGTATAATGTAACTTGCAACTTTCTGGGAAGAAACTAGCATTCTTGACTTTGAAAAAAATGCTTAAGGATATTTATAATGGATTTTAATAAATTACTTGTCAGCCTTATGAGGAACCTTATTTAGTATATTAAACAGTCATCAAGTCAAGGAGTCTAATAATTATTAAATGATTTTTAATTTATTTATTCTTTATTCTAACAAGGAATCTTTAAGTCTCATTTCTTCTTAATAAATTAACATATTAGTCCTAGCTGGTTTGGCTCAGTGGATAGAGAAAAGGGTCCCAGGTTTGATTCTGGTCTAGGGCACACACCTCAGTTGCAGGTTCCTCCCTGGCTAGACCCTCACATCAATGTTTTTCTCTGTCTTTCCTTCTCTTCCACTCTCCATAAAGATCAATAGAAAAATATCCTCAGGTGAGGATTAACCAAAAAAGTAGTTTCTTAAAAAATGTCATATTACTGAGCAATAAAAATAATGAAATCTTACCATTTGTGCCAGTATGGTTGGCCCTAGAGGGTATCATGCTAAGTGAAATAAATCAGAGAAAGAAAAATATCATATGGTTTCAATTATATGTGGAATCTGGAAAAAACCCCAAACAAAACAGAAACAGACTCATAGATACAGAGAACAAAGTGTGGGTTGCAGAACAGCAGAGGGTCTGGAGATGGTGAAAATGGTGAAGGGGAAGAAGAGGTACAGACTCTCACATATAAAATAAATAAGTTATAGGGATACAATCTACAGCACAGGAATATACACTGAGTGGCCAGATTATTATGATCTCTGAACACATAATAATCTGGCCACTCAGTGTGCATGTGTGTGTGTGAGTATATATATATATATATATATATATATATATATATATATATATGGCCCGGTGCATGAATTTGTGCATGGGTGGGTCCGGCCAACCTGGCCAGGGGGAGGGAACATGGGTGGTTGGCCGGCCTGCCAGCTGGTTGAACTCCTGGTCCAGGGGACAATTTGCATATTAGCCTTTTATTATATAGGATATACACTGAGTGGCCAGATTATTATGCGTTCAGAGATCATAATAATATGGCCATTCAGTGAAAAGTCAATAATGTCATAATAACTTTATATGGTGACAGGTGATTACTAGACTTATGGAGGTGACCATATCATTAGGTATATGAATGTTGCAACATTATGTTGTACATCTGAAACTAACATGACATTGTCTATCAATCATATTTTTACAAAAGACCCCTGACCAGATTGGATCTTTGAATTGGCCTGAGATAGGTCTTTTACCTTGTAGGAAGACTGTAATCAAACTTTGAAAAAAATTCAATAGTTGTTTCGTATTTGTAATTTTTAAGGGGATTTGACCTATGCTATATAATACAAGGCTAATATGCAAATCGACCGAACAGCAGAACGACTGGTCACTATGATGTGCACTGACCACCAGGGGGCAGACGCTCAATGCAGGAGCTGCCCTCTGGTGGTCAGTGTGCTCCCACAGGGCAGCGCTGCTGAGCGAGAAGCCGGGCTCACAGCTGGCGAGCACAACAGTGGTGGTGGGAGCTTCTCCTGCCTCCGAGGCAGCGCTAAGGATGTCTGACTGACAGCTTAGGCCCACTCTCAGCTAAGCTGTCAGTCAGACATCTCCCAAGGGCTCCTGGACTTCAAGAGGGCTTAGGCCATGCTGAGGGACCCCCCCAGAGTGTACAATTTTCATGCACTGGGCCTCTAGTTTGAGTATAAGTCTTGTAAATTCCAATTTAAAAAAACCCTACATTGTAGAATGTCTCATATAAATTAAGTTTACCAAAGTTAAATGTTCATCTTCTGAATATTTAAGTTTTGTAAATATTTGTGGCATTCTGTTTTTTAATGCAGTGAATTGAACTATCTCAAAAGTAAATAAACATGTAAACACAGCTTAAATAATTTGAAAGCATTTAAATAACTGAATTCATAAATAGGATTAAGTGATATTCAAAGTCCTTTAGATCTGACCACTAATACTGGCTACACTTACAAATAGAATCAATATATGAACTGCATTAAAGTAAAAATGAGAAAGAAACCTTGATACAAAGCAGGATTTTGAATTTTAAAAAATTAAATATCACTCTTTGAAACTAAAAATAAGCCTTGTAAAGCTTCTTACCTGAATACAAGTCATCTTTGTGGGCACCCATATCCATCAGTACTTATTCATCTCCTGATTCAGATCTGAAGTCCCCCTCCCCAGCCCACTCTGGGGGAGCACCGTGCTCAGCCGCCAGGCTTGGCACAGGCCTGAGCTTCACCCTGGGAGTGCCTTCCAGCTACTGAGCCTAAAGCACTGAATGTTTTCACTGCTTCCCCTGCTTCTGTGGGACCCTTTGTCAACTGTAGTGAGTACTTTTGGGTGAAAATAACAGAGTTTTAGGTTTAATCAGTTAGCCAAATTCTCCTTCCAAATTCCCTAAACTCCTTAAACAGTATTTAGGTGACTGTTATTCAAATCTAGCCAACATTGAATTTTATTTTATTTTTCTTAATTTGAAAGCATTAAGGAAAATGTATCACCTCCTTTTATTTGCATCATTTTTTAAATACTGGATTTTTTAAATGTTTCCCAAGGATTTCCTCTTGTTTTACACATTGTCCCAGTGGCCTTTTTCTTTGTTTCCCTGTTACGCCTTTTTCTTCTCATGCTACATGTGAGGGCAATTGTCATTGACATAGGAGGTGGCATTTCCAAAACGTAAAATTATCTATCTTCTTTGACCTAGAAATTCTATTTCTTATAATAATGCCCCAGAAATACCTTTTTATATACAAAGATAAATATAAAATTACTTGGGGCCCAGTGCACAAATTCATGCATCTTGAAAGAAACTGTGGGCCACGAGCTGCCGTGGGCACAGGGACGGATCTTGGTCCATCCTCCGAGCCCCTCCTACCCTCGGTCCCCTGTCTGCCAGCAGCCCTGCTCCTGCTGCCACAGCTCCCACACGCTGACGGCACCGGCCCCGCTCACACCCACTGACGGCACAGGGTGATTGGGGCTGGTGTCAGCAGTGGGTGAGAGCGGGACCAGTGCCATCAGTGGGTGTGAACAGCAGCTGCTGCCTCGACTGCCCCTCAGGAGCAGGTGGAGGTGAAGAAGCCCTCAGGGGCAATTGGGACCGGCAGCGGCAGCTCACACCCGCTAACGGTTCTGAGTGATTGGGACCGGAGCTGGGCACCAGCAACAGGTGTGAGCGGCAGTTCCGGTTCCATCAGCGGGTACAAACAGCAGCTTTGTCATCAGCAGTGGGTGCGAGTGGGGTCAGCGCTGGCAGCAGATGTGAGTGCCAGGAGGGACGCGGCACACAGGAGCAAAGAATTTTCAGTAATACCAGAGGCTTACCTCGATGACAGTGACTGGTGCCCTGCCTTTGTCTGGCACCCCCACTCACCTGCTCCACATCTTGCTGCCTGCCTGCTGCTGATGCCTGGCATGTTCCACACGCGCCCCCTGGTGGTCAGCGCATGCCATAGCAACCAGTTGTTCTGCTGTTTGGTCTATTTGCATATTAGAATTTATACATATTATCATTATTAACAGACTTTAAAAAGGAAATAGTCTATCATTTTGGAAATGATGGTCCATTCATACTGTAGAGTGCTATGAGGCAATTAAAATGAATATGCACATCGATGTGGGAAACTTCGCCATGGGTAATATACTATTCAGGCCAAAAGCACATTGAGAGTAACATGGGTAGTTTCTGCTGTTAGTGTTCCTGTCATCGTCACATAGATAGAATAAGGTTTGTAAGGATATGGAGCACATCAATCATCTGTTAACAGAAGTTAACTGTGGAAATCATTGCAGTCTCTATGTAGTCTGGGTCAGTCATGGTTTTGACAATGAAACTTGAATAAGTACATGGGTTTGTATTAATATTTTATTTTGCTATTAAACAACAAAGAGGACCTCAGCCCACTTAGGAAATGGTCTCTCAGGAGAGACAGTCATGCTGTCCCAAACTTTCTCAGCACAGGGCCTGGACCAGCGGGGCAGAAGGAGAGGGCCCAGAGCATGAGCCTCCTTTGATGCATCAAGCTATTGAGGCTCAGTCAGTTCCCTGGTCACCAGCTAGAGCGGTGCAGACATCCAACCCAGATCTAGCCAACTACTGTCCACCTCCCTTATTAAACCCTGGAAATAAAACTCAGTGGGTGGCACCTTCCTCTTTGGAACTAAGTCCACCAATACAGGCTTAATGATCACCATTTATTAGGGATCTCTATCCAGCCATGAAAATTTTAGAAGTCACCTGTAAAAATTAAAATAAAAGTATCTTCTGTCTAAGAAAAGAGCATAACGGTTAACGGTGTGTTTGAGTGTCTGATGCTCTAGGGGCTATGTAAATGTAGGCATAGTTTAGACACATGTCCACCCCAAATCCCCACCTTGAACTCATCTGGAGGAAGTCATCTGTTAAAACATAAGTCAGCCTCAAAAATACTCAGTGTATTTATATAAACATCTATGAAAATGTTTCCCTCAATATTAAATTTCCCTCTTCTCCAGTTCCTAAAACAGATTGCAATAAATAGGATAGCTATTGATAAGCGTTTGAAATTCCCAAATGTACAGATAAATGGTCATCTATAAATGAGTAAGAATGTATTTATGCTCCAAATTTCAAGTATACCTGTTCTATAAATGTTACTTCCATTTTTAAATATCCGTATTCCTTTTTTATACAGTTGAAGGTCAATTTCAATTTCTATGTTCTTCCCTCAGAGACAAAAGAACAAAACATTTCAACAGTCCTCAAAATGCAAGCTGAGCAACGTAAGCATTTTAATGAAGCTCCTACATTAAAAATCAGCTAGGTTGCCTTCCTTTGTCTGTTTGCTTTAATTAGCAGCTGACTGCATTGATCTTGTTTTGGTCAGATAGCTTTTCTGAAAGCTTTTGAAACCTATTTCATTGCCTCTCCATTCCAACAATTACCATAATCTCATTTTACCCCACAGTTGGACTTTCATTATAATTGAAATTTGTTGTAATTACAGCAGATGCAGACACTAAGGAATTAAGTGACTACAAGAAAATGTTAGAAGTCAGTTCCTAAACCTTTCAGGGTCTAGTTCACAACAGGGAGTCAATCGGCAATTGTTGCTGAGAAGATTCCCAGATATGGACAAAGCATGATGATCAAATGAGCTCGCAGGGCACATCAGTGATCCCAGTAGAACTGCTGGGCTTCAAGACAGACGTGGGCACCCACAGTGTGCTATCCTGCTGCAGCTAGCTTTGGTGGCCAATGAACAGGAAAATAGAAAGTCCTCTCTCTACTCTTCTGAAAACCTAAAGTTTATGACCAACAGATGCCCAATGCTCTTCAAAGTCTGTCTCTTCAAAGAAGAGAATGTTTTTAATCAACTTCCCAGTGTTATCCACTCCAATACTGTAAATATGAGAAGCAACCTGAGGTCATGAATCCAATAGCAAATCATTACTACCTGGTTACTTAAGAAGCAAAAATGCACACTATCTTTTCCCAAATAATAAAATACTATGTTGTTTTGTTGATCACAGGGGAAGAGAACTCTCTGTCATTTTGACTCAATAAGATACGATCAAATTTCTCTAATTGATCAATTTGTCTCAGTGGTTAGAAGTGCTTCATAGGAATGAAAACGCACAACACCATGTACTGATGGGCTCTGGCTTTTATGAGAGGAAAATCGGGTCTGGTTTTTCTACTTAATATCAGTGAGGGGAGCCTAGCCAGTTTGATAGAGTGTCAGCCTGCAGACCAAAGGGCCCCAGGTTCGATTCTAGTCAAGGGCATGTACCTCAGTTGCAGGCTCCTCCCCAACCCAGGGCTCTGGTTGGGGCCTGTGCAGGAGGCAACCAATTGATGTTTTTTTCTCACATCGATATTTCTCTCTGTCTTTCCCTCTCTCTTCTATGGTCCCTAAAAATCAATGGAAAAAATCCTCAGATGAGGATTAACAAATACCTATACTAATAAAAGGGTAATATGCTAATTAGACCAGACATCTGCTGGACATCTTCTGGATGTCCTTCCAGACAAAGCCACAGTGGCAGGGGCCGAGGCAGAGGTGGTTAGGGGCGATCAGGCTGGTAGGGAGGAACAGTTAGAGAGCAATCAGGCTGGCAAGGGAGGGCAGTTAGGGGCAATCAGGACAGCAGGGGAGCAGTTAGGGGGCGATCAGGCTGGTAGGCAGAGGTGGTTAGGGGCAATCAGATAGGCAGGCAGGCAAGCAGTTAGGAGCCAGTGGTCCTGGATTGTGAGAGGGATGTCTGACTGCCGGTTTAGGCCTAAACCGGCAGTCAGACATCCCTTGAGGGGTCCTGGACTGGAGAGGGTGCGGGCCGGGCTGAGGGGACCCACCCCCATGCATGAATTTCATGCACCAGGCCTCTAATATATATCACTGAGGGAAAAACTTTTAAGTGCCTGCCAAGGTTTCACTGTCCAGTGAGACTAGTCGTCTGGGTCCCACAGAAGTGTGAACAGACATGATCCCGGCAGAGTCTGGATTCCCCAGAGTGCTGGTCCATTCGGACATGTTTGTAATGGCTTGGTTTCGCATTATAGAGATGTCTTAATGGCTATGTTGAGGAAAACAGACAGTCGAGCCGAGCTCTCCAGGTTATTAGAATGGCCTTCTTCTTAAATTTAGGACATCATTCTTATCCCACTATAAATAAGGACAATTCGATTGTCTCAAATTTTGGCCAAAACATAGACTCTGCTACAATGGGTCACGATGGAGCCTGAGGCTCTGGATTGATTTCAGCTCCTGGAAAAACCAGGCTGCTGGTCCTCACACTGCAGTGAGCACCCTGCAGAGAGGGGTCAGGGGCTTGCAAACTGTGGAGCTGTTTTTTTAGTCTCTTTTTGCAAATATTTATGTTTTTTTAATTAAAATGTTATAGCTTTCTGGTATCAGATTCTAATACAGTGTATTAGCGGTATGCTAATTTTGTACTCCAGATTAACCCTTGAACACGTTGATGTAAATCTCCTCATGCCTTCCCTGTGTATTCATGGACGCAAGAATATACTAATGCTATCACTGGGTGCGGAGGCTAAGGCATGTCTGCAGTCTGTGAGCCTTCGTTATTTTCACAGACCAAGTTTAGAAGTACTTAATTTGATTTTCCAATGCTGCTTTTATCTGTTACAGATAGTCCTATGATTTTACTTAGTAGAATAAAAATATTTCACTGTAACAAGAAACCAACTCACATAATACCAGTCAAGGAAACATGTCAGACTTGGGTTTACCAATCTTCCTACAGGTTTTACTATCCAGATCCTGCCAAGGTTTCATTGTCCAGTGAGACTAGTCATCTGGGTCCCACAGAAGTGTGAACAGACATGATTCTGGCAGAGTCTGGATTCCCCAGGGTGCTGGTCCATTCGGACATGTTTGTAAGGTTCTTTGGTTTTTCATTTTAAAGGCCATGCATTAAATTAAACCTCACGATGCCAGAGTGAGGGCTGGGCTGCCACCGTCCCCTGTGTCCCAATTGAGGTGCAATGTGTCACCTTCACAGAGCTGACAGGGTGCATCGATAAACCCATACTTCAGCCTAGAGAGACAAGTTCAAACCCCAGGGTTGTCACTTTCCAGCTTGCATGACATCTGAAATGAATTATGCCTTTCCGACTTCAATTTTCTTCTTAGTAATATCAAGACAATCTCCGAATTTTTTCGGGAATTAAATAAGGCCTTGTTGAATGTGAATTGTGTAAATGTTTATTATATTTTCATCTGTCTTGCAGGTGGTTTGTGACATGGACATGGTCTGTGGGTTTTTCTCCTCTTTCATAATAGAGATGTTTTTCTGGCTTTGGGGAGAAAAGTTCCGTCTGCAAGTGCTAAGCTCAGTCTGTGATTTAGCCACACATGCAGAGCTGGCATTTCCTCCCTCAGCTGCTAACTTCAGGGGCTGCCAAGAAAGGTCACTTCATTTTCACTCACTTACGTCCCATCAGTGTCCCGTCCAGCAGCACCCGGCTTAGGAAACTCCGCTGCCAAGGCTCTGTTTCAATTAGGATCTGTACCTGGGATGGGGACCTGGGGCCCGAGTGGTGTGGCAGCAGGGACGGGAACCAAACTCAGTGGCCATGCATGGCCTCCGCATAGAACCTCTGGTGGCCATGTGTGTTGCTGGTAACACCAACACCAGCTGGCCAACACTTTCCCTGGCCCCTGACTTTGCATCTGCTCTGGGCCAGTTCTGACTCTGACTCGACCTATGTGCTGGAGCCCTCGCACAGGGTCACTGTGGAGGACACACAGAAGAAGAAAAATGCCAAGCTCTGCCTTACACACTCATATTTCTTTCTTTCTACTTATTTGAGTTTTTCATTATTAAACACAAATGTATGTAAAATGAGGTCTAAAAAGTGTTTTATTAATGAAAACCTTGAAATGTTCATAATTAAATCACCTTGGGTCAAGGAGGAGACATGGAAATAAAAGTGCAAATAAGAGCTGAGGACTAACCCCAGGGAGAGCAGGGGCCATAGGAAAAGCCACACGGGGCCCTGGCATACAACTGGGGTTTGCTCCTCCCAGGCCAGGCTTTGCTTTCTGTGTGGACTGACTTCACTCACTCAACCTGTGCCCCCACTTCCTCCCTGCTGCAAGGAATCTGGCTGCCACTTTCTAAAAAACATATATTTTTATTGATTTCCAGAGAGGAAAGGAAAGGGAGAGAGATAGAAGCATCAATGATGAGAGGAAATCATTGAGTGGCTACCTCCTGCACACCCCCTTCTGGGGATCAAACCTGCAACCTGGGCATGTGCCCTTCACCAGAATTAAATCCGGGACACTTCAGTCCGCAGGCTGATGCTCTATCCACTGAGCAAACCAGCGAGGGCATGGCTGTCGTTTCTAAGTTCTGCTACTTAAGGCTCCTCTATTAGAAAACAAGCTTCCTCTCCAATCTCAGTGCTGGACCCCCTGGAAGAGGCGTGGCCCATCCTGTGGATCAATCCTCCTGGCCACAGTCAGGGTCACATCAAAATGAGAGTTTTGCTCTTGCCAGGTGGCTCAGTTGGTTGGAGCATCGACCCATACACCAAAAAGGTTCCAGCCCAGGTTGGGGCACATACAGGTGGCAACTGATATCTCTCTCTCTCTCTCTCTCTCTCTCTCTCTCTCTCTCTCTCCCTCTCTCTTTGTCTCTGTCTCTCTCTCTCACTCTACCTCTCTCTAAAATCAATAAAAACATATCCTTGGGTGAGGATAAAAATAATTTTAAAAAAGAGTGCAGAAGTTTCACAGAACCAGGAGGAGGAATGGAGAGAGAAAGAGCAAGCCCAGATGATGATAGCAGGTGCGATCTTAGAGAGACAAAACTATGGGCGGCTGCTAAAGGGCTGCCTGTGGTCCCACTCGCACACACAAACCTGCACATCTGCCCTCAGTGTCGCTCACCTCCGAATGACAACCTCCCTGCCGTGCAGGTCAGCTTAAGTTATAGCCCAGAAATGAATGTTTGGTCCAAGTCCACACTAGTCTGTTTCTTCTCACAACTAATCCACAAAGTTCAGCCCTTAACAATTCATCTCTGCATTGCTATTCCGCTGGACTGGAATCGCATATTGATGGTCAGTCTTAGGGGACGGAGGGCACCTCTCATTTGTTTACTTCAATTTCCCCTGCATGACTAAGAAAAAAGTTCCACTCATCTTACTTTTCTCCCTCCTACGTCTGTGGCAGACACCACTAGTCACTCTCCGGTCTTTCCTGGAAGCCTGTGTTTCCGTCGTCCCTTGGAATACTGTCTGAGGGCAGCATCACCAGCATCACAGTGAGTACCCCAACATATTTACATATGTGGGATAATGTTAGCCTCTCCACCATTTATTAAAGGCTACAGCTACACTTAATGTGCTAGACTTAATGCTGGGCCATTGAAACAATTATTTCAGCTAATCAATAAAACCCACCCTTTAGACAGCAATCACTATCCCTAGGAAAGTGAGGATCACAAATTAAGCAGCTCATTTAAGATCACAGAACCTTAAAAGGCAGCTGTAAATCCAGGTATACACATTCAAAACCAGGTGTCCTGGGCATTAGAATTATATGGAAAAGGACACAAGCATGCCTTTGCTGGGTGAATGTTTGTTTTGTTGAGAAAAGAAGAAAGGGAAGGCTAGTGCTGACTTATGCCTCTGGTTCTCTTCCATGCTGGCTCTTGAAGCCACTTTGTTAACCCACTGACCGCCTCCTGGTGATCGCTCCGATTTCCTACACTCCAGGGCAGCACTTCTAAAAGTACGTTATATGGATGAGTAGTTTGTGGAAAGAAAGGATTCATGATTAAATAAATTTGTGAAATTGTGACCTTCTAATTAATTCCCTCTTGCCCAGGCCATCAGGTCATGGATACACCTGCACACACACACACACACACACACACATACACAGACACACACTCACACACACTCTCACACACATACACTCTCTCACACACACAATCACAAACTCTCAAACACACACACACACACACACACACACACACACACACACAACTCATACTCACACGAATAATCCCATTTAACACCACTTTCTCCAGCAATTTTTCAAACTTACATGAACAAGGAATCATTTCACACAAAATGCCACTAACATCAGGCAGCACCAGAAGTCTAGCCCCCGACTGGGTAGAGAAATTTGTATCAGGAATTATTACGATGAGCTCAATTGCAAAGCTCTTTGTTTAAATCTGCTGACACAATATTTGTGAAAAACTGATGCACAGATTTGCTGGTGTTTGATAAAATGCACATTCCAAATCTCCATCTCAGACCCACTTAATCAGACTCCAGGGTCCAGAAATGTGCATTCTGAAAGACCTTTCCAAGTCATTTCCCTGTCTTCTAAAATCAGAAACTACTATCTAATAAGGTTGGGGTCAAATCTCGTTTTGTAAAATTGATTTTAGAGAGAGGAAGGGACAGAGGGAGAATCATCGATCTGTTGCCTGCCACTCGTGTCCAAACTGGGGATGAAGCTGGCTACCTGGGTATGTGCTGTAACCGGGAATCAAACCTGCCACCTTTCACCTTTTGGTGTATGGGATGACACTCCAACCAACGGAGCCACCCAGCCAGGGCTGGGGTCAAATCTTAAGATTACTTGTAACTCAATGGGTTTCATTGAAATTGTTCCAGGTTAACATCTGCAGTCCGGCGTGTGTCTTTATCTGAGGCCATTCGTGTCTCTACAAGGATTCTGGTGAAGTCAACTGGCTGTTACAGACACCCCTTAGGTGGCATTTACCTTGAAAAGCATCACATCCAAAGGTCAGGCTCTCAACATGGCGAGCACTGAAATCCTATCTGGACAAACTCCCAGGAACACCAGCTACCAGGACGGTGACTCACACAGGCAAACCTCACAGGCGCTGGTGTATACTAGAATTCCAAGTCATACATTGACATTGAAAGCTATGATTCACCAGGGGCCCAACATTTCCACCTGATTGACACACATCTTCTTTCTTTAGGTTAACTTCATGGGGTTGCAAAATGTTAGAAGTTTTCCAATTAAACTTGCAACCAGAACAGGATGGTCCAGGAGTTCTAGATTTAATGCTGCTGCTTCCTGGCAGACTGACTGATGCAAACTTACCCCAGTGACCGAACTCACACAGATTTTATTGGCCCAACAGGGTACCCCTTACTCCAAGCGCCTTGGATTGGCCAGGCGGTTTTTTAGAAATCTGTCAATAACTCTAGCATTCACTATGATATTTGGAATTTAAAAAAAATAGATTATTTTCTTAAGAAATTTA
Organism: Cnephaeus nilssonii; assembly: GCF_951640355.1. Taxonomy (NCBI): domain Eukaryota; kingdom Metazoa; phylum Chordata; class Mammalia; order Chiroptera; family Vespertilionidae; genus Cnephaeus; species Cnephaeus nilssonii. The sequence continues at coordinate 89,245,455 of NC_137081.1, forward strand.
GAAGCCAAAGCCTAATAGATGGTCTATAATTAGATTATAAATACACATTTATTCAAAATATGTTTGTATCTAGAAGGTCATTTTAAAAATAATACTTGGAAATAATAAAGTCATCTTATTAAGTAATAATATGTCTCTAGCACTTTGAACTAATAAAGTTATCTTATCCTACTTAATAAAAGGGTAATATGCAAATAACCATCACTCCGCTACGCCCACGATTGGGCCGGCGGGAGGCTGGGGGGTGGGACTCGGGGTGGCCTATCTAGCCGTTGAGAGGCGCAGGGGCGGGACTTGCGAGTCCCGCCCCCCGCACCTCTCAACAGCCAGATCGGCCACGCTGAGGGGGGACCGATGGGGCTGAGAGGGGACCGATGGGGCCGGCGGGAGGCACGGTGGGAGCGGTGGCGGCGCCTGGTCCCGCCCTTCAGCGTTCGCGGGTCAGAGCGGCGGCGGCGCCCGGGTCCCTCCTATCACTGAGGGACCTGGGCAGTGGCAGTGCCCCAATCGTGGATGGCGGTGTGGGGCCCGGCAGCTCCCGCCCCACGCTGCCGCCGCTGCCACTGGGGTCCAAGCCCCCACCCTGAAAGAAGGCGGAAGGAAAACTGGTGCCAGTAGCCAGGTGAAGGAAGATCTATTGCACGATTCTTCGTGCAAAGGGCCTCTAGTTAAGTAATAATAAGTTTCTAGCATTTTGAACTAATAACAGTTAAAGCACTTGTCTTCCAGGATCTTGGGAGAAATTAAGACAAAAAAAATGATAAGCCTTTCTCTTCTGATGTGAATGTCTTGGGGAAGGAGTATTGGCTGCTGGGGTGGCACCATATGCACCCACCAGGCCGCCATTCTGAGACCCAAACCTCATCATCAGAATCACCCCAACTGCAGCGGGTGGGGCTCGGGTGGGCGGCGGGGGGGGGGGGGGACTGTCAGCTCTAGGAGTCCCGTACCGAGGGTGTCTAGTCCTGGATTAACTATTAAGGTAGTCACCAGCCACACATGGCTATCCAAATTTAAATGTATTAAAATTAAATTAAATTTAAATTTCACCTCTTAGTCATCATATTCACATTTCAGCTTCTCCATAGCTGCTGGTGACTGGAGTTGGACAGCATAAGAAGGGCATTTCCACCATCACACAGTGATCTACTGGCCATGCTGGCCTCGTCCAATCAGTGTTTGATTCACTGAAGCAAACTTATTACAGTGCCATAGGCTTCATCCACTTCCAGAGAGAATTACGAGGGCCCACACTGCTTGGCCTGAACACTGTGTGTATCTTCAAGATAATACATTAAGGCTTTTTGATGTTGAGTTTAACTTTCAAAGAGCAACATTATTTATTTTACTTCTATGTTGTTTGGGGCTCCATTAACTTCTCATAAAAGTACTTGTTAACTATGCAATATCGGAAAACTCATTTAACACCCACACACCTCAGTCCCCTTGTTTGTTAAATAGAAACAGGTCATTTTAACATTTGAGTATTGCTCTCCATAGATCTGAATTAGTAGAAGGAAAGCCCAGCATGGCCCCTGGCTCCTGGCTGAATTCTACTAAATGTAGGCGGCTCTGGGTAGAGTGCAGTGTAGAAACAATAATAGGGAAAAATTCACAGAAAAAAAACACACAAAAACATCTTCTGTATCCTTTGTTGTTGTTGTTGTTAATCCTCACCAGAGGATATTTTTCCATTGATTTTTAGAGAGAGTAGAAGGGAGAGGGAGACTCAGAGAGAGAAACATGTATGTGAGAGAGACACATGGATTGGTTGCCTCCTGCACACGCCCCGACCAGGGCCGAGGATGGAACTAGCAACCAAGGTACTTGCCCTTGACCGGAATCCAACTTGGAATTCTTCAATCCTTGGGCCTATGCTCTATTCACTAAGCCAAATGGGCTAAGGTTTTTTTGTTTGTTTGTTTGTTTGTTTGTTTGTTTGTTTGTTTGTTTTGTGTGTGTTTCTTTTAACAAAGAGGATTTAGATGGTGTTTAGAAAATATTGAAGGTAGCTTCTATGGTAAAAGACTAGAGAATGTGACATAGCCAAATGAAATGCAATAACTTCATTTTCTGGTAAAGTGTGGACACATTGCCACCCATCACTAACATTTTTTGGTCCACTCCTAATAGGTAAGCAATGACAATTTCACAAGTTTCCCAACTTAGTCTCCAGGAGCTGCTTGGAGCTCACTGAATCCACAGGGGGCACACCCAGCTCTGTCACGAGGAGGCTCTGACATCCTCTGTCAGTCACCAAGGAGATTCTGGATGCTCTCTAGAGCTGCCTTCTCCCCAGACTCCAGTTCTCTTGCAGAGCTACCCCATTTATTTCTTAAAGCACATGATTATAATAGGAATGATGTGTTGGCATGCTTCCTTCCACTGCAATATTTATAGATTGCATTGCTCAAATACATTGCTGCGGTTTGCTTGTCTAAGTTTGTGATGGCCTCGCTAAATGAAAATACTCTCGCTCGCTAGTTCTTGCAGAAGGAGCACTTAGCACCTTGCGAGTGATGACAGCTGGCGCCAGCTGCTTGTCGTGGGCACCACTGCCATTCAAATAGAAAGCTATGCGGTGTGAACCACACGGGAAGTTTTTAAGATGAGAAAGAGATGAAGGGCTTTAATTCCCAAATCTTGGACAGCAGTCAACAGTTTGGGATGTATAAAACTGTTAAAAAAGACTACTAAGTTCATTCCATATCTCGAGGCAATACTGTATCCAACTCCAAGAAGTGTGTTGACTTTCATAAGCTTCTCGTGTGGCTTATCCCCAGCTACTAAGAGCAAATGCTGTGAAGGGTCAAATTATTCAACATATAATAGCAAAATGCCTGCTCTCAAATGAATGCATCAAGGACTTTTCTCTCGGAATGCAAAACACAGACACAAAGCAGGTAACAGTCCTGATTGGGAGCAAAATGAGCTAGAGAAGGAAAGTGTCAGAGACCTTAGGTGAGGAAGATAATCCTGAACATCAGACTCCGCAGAGTAGGCACAATTTGAACCAGCCTTTGAAAGATGGGCAGAATTTGAGCAACAAAGAACTGAGAAGGGAACGCAGTGCAGGAGCAGCGGGTGCCTGCAGGCTGCAATGAGATGGCTGCTATGAGGCCAGCCTGGTCCATTTGGGAAGTGACTCCCCACCCCTATGCCCGTTTCTGTTTGCATGCCAAAATGCAGCCGGGTGTAGCCTGGCGGTGCCATGAGCTTCTTTGTGCATAATCTCTGGCTTTGGATATGGCTCACCTGCCCCTGACTTTCTTGAAGACAGAGGATAGATATGTAGCATATGCTCACAAATGCATATAGACAGACAATGGATTAATATAGGAGAGACGAAGATGAGGATAATAAAGGTGGAAGGGAAGGAAGAGGCAAGGTCATGGGAGACCTCCAAAGGTGAGCTGGGGGCTTTGGACCCACTGCATGAATGCCTCAGGCTCCATCATGTGCTGGAGGGCACGTGAAATGCATGTCTGGAATCTGAATTTCACCAGAGATAGAGTTGCAATAAAATGTATATTTTAGGAAGTGGGAGAGAAGTATGAGGCCAATTGTCACTAAGAGAACATTTTACTTCCCTGTCTAAAAAGTGCTTTTACATTTAGAATAATTCTATTGAGAAAGTTGTGTTATGGGTTCACTATGTGCCAGGGTTCTTGTCCCAGCGTTACAAAGGGGTGCAGCAATCTGGAGAAAGGAGCTGCGTGTAGATTCAAGAAGGAGTCCAAGGACGAAAGATAATTTTGAAAGGCATTGGGGGTCAGAGGATCTTCAGCTAAGGGAACTAAAGACTACCCCTTGTCTAAGGACCCCGTTCTATTTATTAACACAATTTGTCCTAAGGCAAGGTGGACACATACACTTCAAAGGGTCGGGTTTATAGAGATTGGGGAATAGCCTACAGCTGTTCAGGTGTTTGGCCAACAGGAGGCAATAAAATGCCCTGAGCTGTCTGGCAGTTAACAATCTTATTCAGGTTTGGGGAAAGTGCCATTTAGCCGTTTCCAACAAGTAAACTACATATGTGGCTCAGCCATTGTTGAGTCCACCAAGCTTCACCAACCTTTTGATGAAACTCTTGTAATTATTACATGCTGGAATTGGTTCCCGGCAACTATGATGTGGAGAATAAAGTGGATTCAAATGCAGTTGGAAGCTCATCCTAGGGGCCTCTTGGTGTGGGTCCCTGTGGACTATGGGAAATGTGGGTTTGCTCGAATCCTGGGCTTTCAGGGCTGCGAGGCTGTGCCCTTCTCTGTGCCAAGGCTGGGCTTTCCTACACTCCCGGGTATCTCGAAGGTTGAAGATTCACTTTCTCTCACTGGAAACAACAGTTATTTATAACATTCTCTTCCCTCTTTGCTCAAGTGCCTGCCAGCAACACGTTTTCATTTCCCAACATGTGTGTCTTCTCATGGAAACTCAGGAGGCAACTGCTTAATGTGAGCAAGTGTAGTGATTGGAATGAACTTTGACACGCACAGTCCTCCTCTCACTTCTGATTCTCTGATTTACCAAACTGCCAGCTGAAATGCCATTCTCACCGTGACATGGGGTTTTACTTTGGGTGGGCAGACAGGGTCTTTTTCTTCTCCTGTTTCGCTAAGTATAGGTTAGCCGATATACTGTTAGGAGTAAACCCTAACCCACTGAAGTCAGGGCAATGGGGAGGGGCTCAGTAAGGAGATCTTACTAAAGGAAGAAGAATTCCCAGCACAGTATTTTGGGAAAACATAGGACATTTGCTTTTAGCTAAAATCTCAGTTAGAAAGCCTCTTACCACTAAAGAAAGCAGACTTTTTCTTTTTAGCACTGAACCCTCACCGTAGTGACTTCAGCGGAGCACACAGGCAGGAGGTTGTGGTCGGGGTCACTGGCGAGGAGTGCAGGAGGCCTGGAGTGCACTGGTCGAGGTGGCAGGGTCCACAGCAGCCTGGCACCGCAGACCCCGAGGACACATCGCCCTTCCTGCCACACTGCTCCAGCTCCACGTAACCAGCCTGCCTCGCGGGTGGTCTCCCAGTGCACCGCTTATTCTCCTCATGCCAGTATTTGGGAACATATAAATTTATTTTCATCATTATTAAAGCTCTGTGTCCCTCCACGGAGCTTTCTGAAGTCAGAGAGAGTCTACTGTGTTGGGCACTCAGCTATACCTGCATCTCCTACGCAGCCCCTGGCATAGCAGGATGTCCCAAATACAGGAGACAGATAAAGGAATGGGTAAACGGACAAGTGAATAAGTGGATGAAAGGCCCATGATAGTGAAAAACAGCCTCCACTCCAAGAACAGGAGAAAGACCAGAGCACACAACACCAGCAACTCTCTGTATTGCTCTCTCCTTGGGCCCAGGACAAGGAACTGGCTGCACACGGACCAGAGTGGCTGCAGGAGCAGGAGTCACATGCAGACGAGCAGAGCACAGGCTGTCCGGCAGCCAGAGGAGCAGGAGGGCCTCGGGACTCGGTGTGTCTTGCCACGGGTGATGCGTGAGCATCTAACCGCCTGCATGCACCACATGCTGATGTGGAGGTATGCAAGCCTCAGTTCAGAACTTCTGTGATTCTCAAAGTCATTTGATCGATAAGCCTCGAGTTGTTTCAGGACCACTTCTGGGATTATTTTCATTTCTAGAGCAGGGATGGCCCCTCGCTAATTATTACAGTGAAAAGAATTCTCTTCATTCCCCACTCATCTATCGATGCCAGTTGTGTTGCCCCAGATCTTGGCTATTGTCAATAATGCCCCAATAATGACAGGGATGCATCTATCTTTTTTAGTTAGTATTTGGGTTTCTTCCAATAAATACCCAGAAGTCAAATTGCTGGGTTCTTTGTCTCCTGGGATAGCCTTTGTTTTTAAGTCTATTTCTTCTGGATACACTTATTGCATTTTTAGCTTTCATTTATTTGTTTGTTTCTATTTTTATGAACTATCTTTTCCATTTCTTTGCTTTCAGTCTGTGTGTGTCTTTCAATCTGAAGTGAGTTGCTTGTAGGCAGCATATGCAATGATCTTGTTTTCATATCCATTGAGCCATACTTGTGTTTTGTATTTTTTTCAACCCTCACTTGAGGATATATTTTTTATTGATTTTCTTTTTGAGAGAGAGAGAGAGAGAGAGAGAGAGAGAGAGAGAGAGAGGTGATAAATATCGATTGTTACTTCCTCTAAGCATTCCTAGCAGGGACTGTCCCTACAACCTAGGTATATGCCCTGGCCGGGAATCGAACCTGTGGCCTTCTATAGATGACACTCCAACCAACTGAGCCACCTGGCCAGGGCAGCCACTCTAGGTTTTGTTTGTTTGTTTGTTTGTTTGTATTGAATAAGCCAGACAGTGAAAGACAAGTTATATGATTTCACTGATATGTGGAATCTAAAGAACAAAAGAGACAAACAAAACAGAAGCAGACTCATAGATACAAAGAACATTTTGACGGTTGACAGAAGGTAGGCAGGTTGGAGAAGATGGGTGAAAATGGTGAAGGGATTCAGAAGCAAAAATTGGTAGTTACTGGATAGTTAAGGGGATGTAAAATACGGCATAAGGAATATAATCAGTAATATTGTATGATTATATACGGTACCAGGTGGGTATTGATTTATCAGAGTGATGACTTCATACGTGCTATAAATGTCTACTCACTGGGTTGTAGACCTGAAACTAATATAACACTGGACGTTAACTGCAATTAAAAATACTAAGGAAATAATGTGTTTCAGTATGGAGAAAGCATAGCCAGGTGATGATAATGTGCGTCCTAACAGCTAGTGGTGCTGTGGTTGCACGAGGTCATAGACCGTAAGTTGGACACATTACTGCGGCCTCACAGAATCTACCGCAGCTCGGAGTGACTCCCTGGCCTTTTCCAGGTGTTGAGACACTCCCGGCTTGGCCCCGGCTTATCCTGGTTTGGAATGAAAAAGGCCCCGCAGTTGGCCAGCCAAGTAAGTCATGTTGAAGCGATCTTTCTAAGATGAAGCTAAACCAGGAGGGAAAGTTGTCCAGAAAATAAAATAGGTGATGCGTGTAGGTAAAGTATTCAGAAGGCATCACCCTTGCCTGCCTGTGTTTGGTTTTCTCCGTCTGGCAGGCCCAGGCCCACAGAGCTCCGTTTCTGTCCCTCTTGCTCCTAAATTTCAGAAGTTTCACCGTCTGGCTCTCAGCCAGTCCTCACCGCACCCCCAGGGGCACTGCCGCCCGCGGGGGGTGGGGGGGCTACCACCCCAGGGGACACTATTGCTGGGGAGGGGGGGACACTGCCGCCCCAGGGGGGACGGCCGCCAGCACCTTGCCCTGGCCAATGCCCTCTGCAGTGAATACCCTCCCGGTGTGACCACGAAGGGGCTGAGTTATGAAGCCGTTGAGTGACTAGCTTTGTCCAAAGTTGTGCTAAAATGTAAACAGCAGCGGCTTTACCCCCTCAAAATCCTGAGTGTGATTCTGTTTTGAGGTCAGTTACTGAACTCCTGCTGTAGTCGGTCTCCTCACCTGCCGCCAGGCACAGGACAGCCCCGGAGGCCGCCTTCCTGTTCGGTAAGCTTCCCGACAGATACCTCCCCTCAGGGTAAAAATAGCAGCTCATTTTAATTGTAGGTTTCACTGCCAAAATAAGGGGGTGTATTTTATCACAGGCCCGTCTTACTTTTCCCCAGCTCACAACATATGAAGCTCCATTGCTCTCCCGGCGGCGGTTATAAAAGGTGCTTGCCCAGGGCCGCCGAGGAATCTGCTTGGATTCCAGCCACGTGGTGTGAGAGGCCACAGGTGCTTTGCCCCAGCAGCCCCATCAGTGGCCATCAGTGCACGTGAGGAGAAACCAGTGTGACATTGGCCACAGGACGGAGGACTTTCTGGAGGTGGTGAAAACAGTGGGAGGACTTCACCTGGATGTTGGAGGACGGCTTCACTGAGCTATTGATTGTGTGAAAGGAGCGGCAAAGAACCTCTTTCTTCTGATTATTAGTTAGGAATATTTTCCACAGAGTTACACATAGGCACTGTCTCATAGTGGTGCCTTGGGGGTCTAAAAAAACATTTTTTTTTCATGTTTCAATCCAGATCAAAAGATTTCCTTAGCTTCTGTGCTGTCTGAACCCTCCTAATTTCAGAGCGAGTGTTTCTCAGGAGAGATGACTGGGTGCACATTTTCTCCTGCCCTCTAAACTCGCACTCCCACCTCAGCCTCAAGCCCAGAGCCCTCGGAATGGATCCTCGCCTTCTGCAGGGCTTGTGAGCACTCCCCAGCTCACGGGTCTGGCTTTGTGCTCAGCATCGATGCTTCTGATTCCAGTTGTTGGGGAGAGTCCCACCGTCTGACTGGACAGAATGCAGTGCCATCCTTGGCTTGGTGGGAACTCTGTGTTTTTCACAAATCAAAGGTGTCCTTCCTTATGCACGGGCAGAGAAGCACCATTTCACGTGGTGAGAGAGGTGTAGGTTACAGAACACCATGCACTTATTTAAGGTCACGTGCTCAGGCCAAATGCAGGTTTTAACGTCCTCTGAAACTCCTGTTCCCTACTGACATTTGAAGAGGTGGGGCAGGTGATGAGCAGTAGCCCTCGTGTAAGAAGCAGACAAACTAATCAGTGTTTTTTTCTGGGAAGTTCCAGATGGAAGTCCCTAAGAAGTCAGCTCAGAATCTACATCCTCCTGATAGCCCTTCCGAGCTAGTTCCCAGACCACTCAGCCCAAAGAAGTAGATGAGGGTGGTGGAGTCGTAAGCCACCTCTGGGTCTCAGTGGGCGTGTCACAGGTGTGACCATAGGCTGCACCTGTGGGGCCAACACATTGCGGCCCACCGCCCTTCTCTCCTGTGAACACACCTGCTTCCTGATCTGAACTCAAGATGAAAACACATCACTTTCTGTTTGCAGTCCTGCCGAACCTGTGGGATGTCTCCCAGCTGCAAGTCAGAAGTAGCACTGTGCAAAGACGGTGTGATCTCTGCAATCAAACTCCGTGGCTGGTGGCCAAGCTCAGCTATATACTTGCTGTGTGTCCTTGGGCAGGTTACTGAGTGCCTCTGTGCTTGATTCATCTCATTCTGTAACATGGAGTTAATAACATCCCCTGCTTCACACAGTTTCCACACAGTTGTTGTGAGTACATCACACACACACACACACACACACACACACACACACACATGCACGCACACACGGGATGCCTGGGACACAGTAAGCAGTAGTTAAGGCCTGGATATTGATGTGGTGTATTCCTCAGATTGTAAATTGCTGTGTGCTTCCAAGTCCACTATGGCCTCAGCTTTAAGTTCTCTTTCAACCTCTGCTGGCAAGGTAAGCTTTCCGCCCAGGCACGCAGGTGCCAGCACCACCCTTTCTCAGCCCCAGCCCCATGCTCTACCCACCTGGAACCCTGCTTGACCTCCAGAAACCCAGCCCAGCCTTCCAGTTCCTCTTAAATCTCACTTCCTCGGCGACATTCCCTTGACGCGTTCTGGCTTCCCAAGCCATCTCTCCTCTCTCCCTGGCCTTCAGTCAATAGCCATCCACAGTTATGTGCATAGCAGAATCAGCAAGTTCTGGATGAATCCTGACCCCGCCAAACACTAACCATGCAACCCTCAGAGCTTACTGAGCTTCTGAGACCATCACTGGTCTTACTAGTATCTGTAAAATAACAATGATGGAGCAAAACCACAGCTCTCAAGTCTGAGTGTGCTTCAGATTCACCTGGGACCTTGTTAAAACTCAGATGGGCCTTGTCTCCAGGATCCGACCCAGCAGGTAGGGGCCTGGCCTGAGGACATGCATTTCTAACAAGCTGCCAGGTGATGCTGGGCTGAGAGCCGGCCGTTTTGAAGACCTTACAGGACTGTGGAGATAATTAAATGAAGTACTATTGAGAGAATGTTTGCTCAGTAACTGTTATGTAAAATATAACCTTTCCTTTCCTGCATGAAGTAGACTAAAAATAATAAACAAAAACAGCAGAAGTGCTCAGTTTTGATTTTGGCCCCATCCCATGAGTTCAGAGAACACCACATTGCATGCGGCATTTCTCGCTCTAGAGATAGGCGCTCAGATTGTGTGGGCATCGCCCTTACAATGCTTTCCTGGCACCCAATGTGATGGTTTTCAATTTTAGAGAAGAACTTAAACATTTGCATTACCCTGAAATGTAATCTCTTTATATAAAATACTGTTTTTAACGCGCTCCCACGCGCTGGGTGAGTTTTTAGCATGAGTCTGCTTATGGGAGGTCGTCCAACAGAATTCTTGTTTCCCTCAGTGTTTCCAACACCCGCATCCGAACCAAGAAGGTCAGAATCTTGGCCAGAGAGATTAGCAGATGCTTTTGTTAAAAGAATGAGTGTTGAGGGAAAGGGAAGTGATTATGGAGTGAAAAGCTACAGATCATAATTCCGTTGGCTGCAAGACATTTAATGCAGTCACCCACATGCCATTCACTCAGTCGGGATAAGCATGTTGTTTAATTTTAGAAAGGACTGCAGCAACAGCAACAGGGACCACCCAGAATGCAGCAGCATCAGCCAGAGCAGAGACCCGCTCCCACCTGGTGCTGCCACACTGGCCATCCTGAGAGAAGCCATTTCCTTCCAGAGTGAACCAGAGCTCGCTGAGCTCCCAGGGCCTTCCCCAGTGTCGTTCCTCTACGGAAAGGACCCAAGAAATGAGGCAGGTGGTCACAGCAACCCTTTGCTGGTGCAGAAAACTGGATGGAATCAGCCTCTATTCATCTTTATGAAGTTAGGGAGCAATATTTGGTGTTCGGTGGTCATCTGCTTTATAACGGGACCACCTTCGCACACAGGGCATGGGGCTTGTCTAGAAGGAAATATCAAGCTGTGACTTTCAATGGGCCCAGCGAGTCACCTGTCCTCAAAATAGCAAAAAGACAAGTCACATTTGTTGGCAGCTGCAGCTATTCTAAGACCAAGTTCCTTTCCAACCAAAATATCCTCTGAGGATTTTTGCTTATTTATAGTCATGAAAGTGTCCTTTGTAGTGGGAAGCAGGGGTGTGTGTGTGTCTTAAGTGACAAAGACCAGGGATGACTGAAGGAGAGGGGATGCAGTTGACTCCCAGTGTCCCTTGGACTCAACTCTGCACCTGTTTGAAGAGGGGCATCGAGACAGAGCTGCCGGGACTTCTCAGAGCCCGTAAGACCCTGATGAGAAGAAGAGCTGCTGGGGGGCTCAGCTGGAGCCACGGCCACCCATCCCATGCCGCTGTAACTCTTTTGTACAGAATCCATGCAACCCCCTGGCTTCCAGGATGAGAAAAGATTTAGGGCAGTGGTTCTCAAAGTCTAGTCCCAAGACCAGCACAGCAGCACCAGCAGCACCCTGAAAGTTGATATAAATGTAAATTTTATTGGCCCTCATAGTAACTCTAGGGATGGTACCAAGCAACTGGGATTTTAAGAAACCTTTCTGAGGATTCTGATGCACCTATGTTGGAATTGACCTACAAAATTTAAGGAGGCATTCACTTCCAGGTCCAGTCTGCATATGCATGAATTTTGAAATAGGGGCCACCTTAAATTGTGTGCCCTAGGCACATCACCTGCTTTTGTCACTCTCTCTGGGCCCTGAGGCCAATGCTTTAGAAGAATTTAATGACCAGAGCCCACCTTGGCACCAAATGTTCCTAAGGGGTGGTGAATGGTCTTCCAGGAGGCAGCCTTCTGAATAAGTGGGGATCAAAGCCCAAGGGAGTCACAGAGCAGACAGATTAGAGAGCACATGAGAGGTATATCTATGGGGACCCACTCCAGAAACTACTGGGGATCTCTTGGCCATGATGGGGGTTGGGGGTGCTTCAGAGGGAGACCTGGGCTTCTCCTGTCCCCTTGGAAAGTAGCGTTAGAGAACTTTTCACACTGGGAATTCACGTGGCAACATCTACTGTGTATCTGCTCATGAGACCCGCCCCTGAGCCCCTGATTCTCACAGGCTCATGCTCAGCGCAAACGAAGGTTTTATAAGCTTGGCTTTGCAAAAGAGAAATCATAGATTAAAAGGACGTGTATGCATGCATATGTGCATAGCCAATGGACAAAGACACTAGGGGGTGAGGGCATGTGCTGGGGGGTGGGAGTGGCTGGGGAGAGGTCAATGAGGGGAAAAGAAGACATATGTAATACTTTAATCAATAAAGCATAAAAAATTGTTAAATAATATGTGTCATCCAAGTTGATGGGTAGTGGACTGGGAATTAAACAAGCTTATTATTGCTCAAAGTTATTGACAGTCACACTGGGCTTAAAGGATTTCCTCAGGTGTGACTTCCACTTCCTCTCACGTCAGACAGCTGACTCGTCAGCATCCCTTTGCTCCTCCACACCTTGGACCCTGTCTCCTATTTCAATTCTTAGACCACATTCAATGATTATTTCTTTTGCCCTGGACTCCCATGGCTTATACAGCTCTCAGCAATCTTATCTCACTTCAGTGTATACATGAAACTGCCTCACCCATTCACCCACTGCCCATCTGTATGGCCGAATAACCAAGGGTGTGATAAAGAGTTTTGGAAGGAATAAAGCATTTATCGAGGGTGACTTGGCTCTTTGATAGTTTAGACTACCATGTCTTGCCTATCTCAAGTCCAAGGGGTTGCAAGAGATAAGAGTAGCTCCTGGAGAATGGGGTCTTGAGTGTGGAGAGCATGAGCCTGGAGATCCCACCTGCAGAGGAGGGAGATGGCTGCACACTGCATCCTGGAGGCTTAGGCAGACCAGTGCAAGTGCATGCTGGGAGTGCGCCCCTCTGGCCCCAACTGTGATTCCTCCAAGGGTGTTTGGCCCCCTTCTCCATCCTGCCCTTGCACTGCTGGGTACGGGGCAGTTCTGCAGCTGTAGCTTCCTAAAGCAAGCATTTTCCTGTTGCCAGAGCTGCAGCCAGGCCAAGGGATGCCAAGTCCTTTCTTCCCCAAGGCCAGAAAATTTGGGACTTGCCAATCATTAAGATAAAAATTGTTAGTTTAGGTCCTTGGTCCCTAGAAAGGAACTTTTCCTACTTTAACAAAAAAGATTGTCCCAAGGATGGTTTATGAATTAGTCGATTTCCTTAGGTGTGACTTCCACTTCCTCTCAAAGCATTGCACAGGCTGGGCAGTAGAGCTAGGCACCATCTCAAGGGGACATGCATGAAGGACCCCCACTGGAGAAAGTTCTTACGATTTTATAACATTATGTGCCTCTTCTATGAAGGCTACCTTGGTTTTCCCACCATGACCAGCAGTAGGAGCCTTTGCATGTGAATGATTGCCTGCTGCATGGAAGGGGAGCCCCTCTGCACAGCCTGAGAGAGCATTCTGAGGGAGAGCAGGAGAGGTTGGTAGGGCGGCCTCGCGAAGCCAAGGAGGAGGCGTGGGTCTCCATACAGACCCCATGAGGAAGGGGCAGAGAGGAGACTGGTCTGGGAGAGAAGAGACTCTTAGGCCAGATCAAAGGCTGCCCTCCATGAACTTTCCAGACAAGAACACAAGTAAGAAAAACCAGTCAGACTCTCCTCCACCCCATCTCTCCCAGCACACCCACCCCATCCTCAAGGGGCACGATCCTTGGAGGCAAAGACTGAGGCTGCCCTTAAACCAGGCTTACGTTAATTAACACATTAAAAATAAAACACAAAACTCAGAAACCATGGCCCTTTCCAACAAATATTAAGTGTAAGTTCAAGAGATATTTAATTAAGCAAACCTTTTTACCATGGCTTTCCCTTCTGTTAGAGACACTGTCTGGCAAATGAAGAAAAACATACCATTTACCCACAAAACTAAGCACAATGCCTTATTATTATACAATTAACCAAAACACAATTGTGTGTAATACAATTACACAGACTACAATCACACAAAAGTAATGATGCAGTGTAGATGGCAATGACTTTCTGTCAGCAAAAATGAGAGCTTCCTTGATTAGAAATTAAGGTATGGTTGGAGATTCCTGTTGATAAATGCTTCCTCTATTGATCTACACTTTGCAAAGCCTGTGCTGCCTGACGGAGCTCATCATCAGTAAAGACTACAGGGGCGGCAGCCACTGTGTGTAGTATCTTTTATTCTCAGGTCCTGAAACGAGCACATTGTAGTGAAGCACACATTTTATTACCCAGATGTCCAGCAGGTCAAATAGAAAAAAAAAAAGACAGCCCGGCTGGTGAGGCTCAGTGGTTGAGCATCAACGTATGAACCAGGAGGTCACGGTTTTATTCCCGGTCAGAGTACATGCCTGGGTTGCGGGCTCGATCCCCAGTGAGAAGCATACAGAAGGCAGCCAATCAATGATTCTCTCTCATCATTGATCTCTCTCTTCCCCTTCCTCCCTGAAATCAATAAAAATATATAAGAAATAAAGATAAAGTAGAAGAGCCAGGAAGTCTGTGCCATTCAATGGCCATCTCGTGTGCTGTGGTATTAGCAGAGAAACATTCTCATCAAGGTCCGCCAAATCACACTGGTCCTTCTGAGCATCAGAGGAGACTGTGTAGCTGACTTTGTGCTCACGGGAGGGACCTACTACTTCTCACTGCTCCTCCGGAACGGGGCAGTTACCTCAAGCTCAGGGATGGCTCTGCTTCTACCCATCTTTCTTACTATTCCCTGAGTCCTCTTTCAGTAGGCTGATCTGGCTGCTGTCCTTTCTGGTTTTTGCCTAGAGCATGAAGACAAATTCCAAAACTTTGGGCACTCAAAGTTCTCCATGTTAATACTGACCCCCCTCTCTAACCATATTCTCGCCATGTGCTGCACCACAGAGCCCTGCCATCCTCACTGAGCTGTATTTTATTAAGTCTAAGATACCATTATTTGTAAGACATGCCACTATTTTATATGCCAGTAAGGTAAGTAAATGTTGCCAATTAAACTATTACTATCAGCTTTAAATGTATCCAAATATTACAGATTCTAAAGTGAATCTGTAATATTTGTATTGAATTGATGAAATACTTGCAAGCATGGCCCTTCCTATTTCTGTGCCATTTGACAGGCTGCCTCCTGTCAACTCAGCCTCCCCCATACCCCCTCAGCCAGGTCTCCCAGTCCTGTAAGATTCAGCACAGCACACTTCCTGAAAACCATATTGCCTTCATTCTTCCTATGCCAGACAGAGTTGCTGCTGCCATATTTCATAGAAATAAGGGTGACTTCTTGGTCATTTATTGCCCTTCATTGTAATGGCTAATTTATTCCCTGATGAAAATTGAGTAAAGACCCTATTTCACTAACACATAGGCTTGCAACTAACACACATCATTCACCCATTTAATAGATGGTATTTTAACCAGGGCTAGTAGAATTGGAGAGAAGGAAGCAAGCACTAGAGAGGAAAATTGGGGAACATGATGAACCTTGTTGAAAATTCGGAATCACCCCTTTTAATTTTCTGCAGTGTGTCTTTGAATCTAGAAACTTCCAATAAAGAGGAGCCAGATCCCAGGAGAAAGAGAGACACAGAGCTCCTGCGGGATGTGTGGCTGCAGTGAATGTGCGGGTTCTCCCTGATGGGGTCTGGTCTCTGCTGGGCCCCAGAAGAAAAGACTCAGGGGCAGTGATCACCAAGGCTGGGCCCCGGGCCTGTCCATGTACAGAGGGTACTGCCCAACCTCTACTCTAGGATCCCAGAGGGCCCACGGCTCACCCCGTGGGAGAGGACACCACTGCACTGGAAAACAAGATGGTTCAGGAGAAAAGTGATTCCTCCCTCCTCTCCACTTTACTCTTAACTTCAGAGTAATCCAATGGCGTTTATGCACAAAACTTTAATCCTTTCACAAATTTGTAGTTTGATTTAATTTGCATATCCCACTTACTGCAAGTCAACATGAAGAGAGACTCAACTAATTTAAACCACTTTTCTCTGGATCTGAAATCCTTTCAGAGATATTTTCCATTAGGCAACTCAATTATATCTAAAGTGGCTAAAGTCAGTGGATTAGAATTTTGCTTAAAGAAACACATATTTAGAACAGTGAGAATGGGAAGAGGGGGTGGGAGAACAAGGGAGAAGAGACAATAATTACCTGTCTTTGATGCTACACAGATCAATGTGTAAGTCACTAAAATTCCCCAGGGAGCCTTGCTGAACTGAAATGAGGTCCTTGGGCTGGTTATCAATAAAGATGAGCCTCATGCAGCCTTGGAAAGCCTTGATAGGATTTAAGCATTGGGAAGCGGTGAGATTGTCAGGGCACCCTGTGGGGCAGAGGAAAAAAATGAAGAACACTGAGATGATCAGTCATTGCTCTGGAGACTTATCGATGGGAGACCTTGAGGTCTAATTATTGTGGTGCTTTTTCATTCACAGAAGTGCACACAGTTTAGTTGTAAATCATAGCATTTTCAGAGAGGGGACAGAATTGGTTCAAAAGGGGGCAACCTCCATCACTGAACAGAGCTAAAACCAAAAGTGTGGAAGGGAATATAAACACCATAACATGCGTCTTGTTCTTTATTTTTCCCTGCATCAGCTGTGTGCCAGTCTTCTGCCTGAGCCACTTCACTCATCCCAAGAACACAACACATTATCATTACCTGGGGATGTCAGTTCTGTCCTGAAACACACTTCTAACTGCACAATTCAATTCTGTATTAACTTTCAAAGGAAATTATGCTTTGGGTAAGAATGGTGATAGAGTGATTAGCTGGTTAATTGTCAGCATTAACAGGCTACATGCACCTGACAAAGGTACATGTAGAAACATAACTGGGATTTTGAAGTGATGTGCAAACTAAATCCAGACACTAAAGGGACTAAGGGTTGATATGCACACAGTTATTGGGCTGTAATAGCACGCACAAAAGGTTAACACTGTACCTTTTTAAAAAGGTGTTCTTTTAAAGACAATGCATCATATATATTTAGTATAGCCTGCCACCTGGACATCTACTCCTCATCAAGACAGGTAGAAAGCGAATAGGTATATCAGTGCTTGAGCTCCTTATAAACTACATACTAATTGCCTTAATAGGTTCAGACCATATGGGAATGCAAGCTTGAAAACATGGCAATAACCCATAAATAACTGGGAATTATTTCCGCCATCTCTAATAGACAGTCACTGCTGGGCTGAAGTCTGGCAGCTGGTTAACAGCCCACAAGCACACTCTATAAAGTGAAGAGAAATGTTACGACTTCTAATTGAGGTTGTAGAGAGAATTTATGTAAGTTGACTATTATTACTCAAACTCGTTTTTTACCTTCCTTTAAGTTTACAGTCTACTTGTGGGACATTTTTTTAAACCCTGCTCAAATCACAGATTCATCTTCACCTTCTGAGCACAGTGCCCTTAACAGTCACCTCCAAGGATACTTCTTCCACTGGGGCGGGGGGTATTTTTACTTTGAGGCATTCAGGTGCTCACACATCATAATGATTGCTCAGTATTTTTTAAAGAAATAAGTACAAGATCACTATTCTCTCTGTTAGAAGCATTACGTGTGATGCAAAATTATTTGCTTCTGTGCTACATGAGTTGGCATCCCTTCGCTTTTGTGCTACATGAGTTGGCATCCCTTTGCTGTGGATTCACCAGATCTGGGGTGAATCCTGGTTCTTCTACTCACACAAATTATTCCATCTAAGCAAATACCACTCTTACTTTCTGTGAAAGGGGCTACTATTACCTACTTCACAAAGTCACCACATGAATTAAACGAGCTAAAACACTTGCAGAGAAAGGAAGTGTTCTCCCTTTAAAGGACTTTGTTGTCATGTACACGTGGAGAAGATTTAGAGTGAGGGACAGAGTTCCTTCCTGAGGCCCTAAAATCAAAGGGCAAATAGATGATGGCTCCCACTGCTTCCCTCCTGGGGTACCCCCATGTGTGTACTGCTTCTGTGCAAAGTATCTCTTATATTTCAAAGCTTAACCAATTGTCACTGGTCTGAGAAAAGTGATTTGTAAATTCTATTGGAGACTGCACTTGATGATTTTACACACAATTTATCTTCAGTTTCCTAATGGAAAAAGGATTGGTGACCATAGACCAGGCTCAGTCCATGCCTACATTTACAAAGTTTGAAGCCAGTTTGTCCATTCCTTGCCAGATGGGAAGCCCTGTGTTACGCATGTACACCTTGACCTCAGGGAACTGTCCCAACAATTCTGCTCTGTCTTTCATCACCTAGATGAGGAAGTTCAGGGCCCATAACGTAAGTGTCTTGCTCGTGGTCAGACAGATACTGAGGTTAATTGCTCTTTATAGATTGTTTCTAAAATATAAACACATGGGCAGGAAATTAGGTATTATTTTTCTTAATGAAGGAAATTCCTTGAAAAATATATCTGCACATATGAAAATTCAGTAGGTGGCTAATTACATGTTTGCTTGTTTCTTTTTTGTGTGTTGTTGTTGTTTTGTTGTTGTTGTTATTTTTATCTGTGTGCCTGTGTTTTGCTGTAGGAAAGGCTCTGAGGATTCACCCAACATTGGAGAGGGTGGGGTCTCTGGCTGCTCCACAAGGAGCTACCTGCTCATGGGCCTCCTAGGTCTTCCTCAGGGGCATGGCCTCCAGGGAGGTGGGGACAGAGGCAGTAGGTGCAGAGGAGTGGCCTTGTGGGTGAGCGTGCTGGCTGTGCGTTCTCACGTGGATACTTCCTCTTTCAGGCACTGCTGACTGTTGGTGCTTTCTCCAAGTTTACAGCTGAGTTTCCCCTTTCAAATGTGATCAGGGAGCCTGCTGTGCTATAAAAATCTCCTTTGGATGAGTTACGTAACACCAGCTCTTATTGCTAGAGTCTTTTTTTTCCTCAGCACTGACCTAGATAATTTATATCTGCACAGCTGTGAGAGGGCTTGCTTCCCATTATTTTGGGCTTGGAGGTGGGTGTCTGTGCCTCTATGTATGTTTGGGGAGGTTGCCCCTGTGTGAGTGAGTGTGTGTGTATGTGTGTGTGTGTGTTGGAAGAATGGCCCAATTGACAAAGGAAGAATCATCATAGTAAAATAATTGCCCACTAGATTCTCCCTCCCTCCTTTATTTTCAACCTCAAAGCTGAGTAATTTACCTCCAAAGTAATAGCTATTTCCAGAATAAATCTGTATCCGGGTGGTGTCCGGAGCAGGGGACGCTGCATCGTTATCCAGGGAGAGAGTGATGCGGCTCCTCCTGGCGTTGATGCTGACTGAATGCCACAAGCCATCATTCAAGTTGCTGCCTGCAAAAGCAACAGGGAGAGCAGGTGTTGGGATGAATGGCCCAGAGCTCAGGGAGGGGGCTCCCGCTCCTTCCCAGCCAAGGTCCCTGTGCGTTCTCTGAGTGGTTCCCACTCATCATTTCGCTCAAACCAAACCCTCACAAGGGTCGTTTTTCTTTCTCTTTTGACCACATATTTCTATTTTTTTTAAGTGGCTAAACAACTTCAGCTGCTTGCTTTAACAACAAAAGGGGAAAACATAGATTAGCATGTGAACTACCAACCAAGGGCACGGAACACATTAATTGATCCCTTGAGATATAAATAGAGAGCAAAATGCTGAAAACAAAACAAAACAAAAACTCTCAAAATGTTCCTGGTCGTTTTATCTCTGGGTTGTCAGGTTACAGGCAATTTTTGTTTTCTGATATTTTTCTACTAATATATATGTAAATAAAGTATTTTTAAAGGCAAGGTAGAAGAGGAAAGCTAGAGCCCGAGGGTGTGCAGGCAGAGGAGGTCTGCTGTTGGAGAGACAGCAGACGGGCCAGTCCCCACCTCCCCTGGCCCCTGATGGGACACTGGCTGAGTGGCCACCTTCCCTGAGCTTCGGTTCTATTGCCTGTAAAGCCATCATTTCTACTCGGTGTCACTGTTAAGGGGATCAGTTACGGTCAGGTCTGGGCTGGATGGCGACATAGTAGGTATTTATTGAAAGTTCATCCCTCTCTTGTTCTTTGGCCTAGATATCTTTGGTGCATACTACATTGCTGGCAAACCTTACTAAGGAGACTATTGGAAATTAGTCGTGAGGGTAGCAATTATTTCCTCCAAAAGTTTGTCATCTGTGAAGGCTTTGCTACTGCAAAGGGCTTGCTGAAGGTCACAGTCCCTTAACCAGATGCATCGCCATGGTTGTCTATACAAGAATAGAGAGCCACACATTTCTACACACTCATGTATTCTACTCTGCTATTGTTGTCTTCCTTTACTTTGCCTCAGTTTCCTCTCCTGCAAAATAGGGATAATGGTTACACTTATAGGGTATTGTTAACAGAGCAGCATATGTCGAACAGTTTATATCACATCATAAGAAGACAATGCTAAAACAAATGGGCATACAGCCACTATAAGATGGTCCCTGCACTGGCGAGTGTAGACATTGACCTCGCATGGTTTCTCTCCTGGCTAGGCCATAGTTAAGAGAAGAGACATATGCAAAGTGGATGAAAGCCCTGTCCTTTGAGTATGTCAAGCTAGTGGGATAGACAGTGAAGCAGGCACTTGCAATTCTGGAGGAACAGTGAATGTGTGGCAAAGAGGAGAGAAGGAAGACCTAACCAACTCCATGTGAGGACCCTAAAAGGCTGCATGAAAGCGGGGGTAGCAGTTTAGGAATTCAAGAAAGAGAGTGTAACAGTTTAGGAATGCTTTGAAAAATGAGCAAGAGTTTGCCACTCCCAGAGCCAGAGTTCCAGGAGACGCAGAGCCTGCACAGAGAGCACGGCCTGGAGTGAGAGGCTGGGAGGACAGCAGGAAGGCAGGTGCACCCTGGGCCCCCACCTGCCGCGCTAAGGAAGGGGTTTCAACAAAGTGCTTTGACACGTGGTTCTGGAGGGTACTTTACCCAAGCCAGTTCTATCAGAATCTCTGAGGATGGGGCCCCAGGCAATTGCATTTTAAAATCCCTGGGTGATTCTAATGTCCAACTAGGAATGAAAATCACTGTTTTAGAACGTGGGAGTCCATGGGGTTCTTAAGCATTGGAATCACCTGGATTGAGGGGCACATTAAAAGACTCTGCGAGCTAAGAGGAGACAAGCTAGAAGCAGGACTGATGGGGCCTATTGCTTGCACAGCTCCAGGAGACAGAAGGACGAGGTCTCAGCCAGAGTAACACCAGTGAAAATGGACAGTAAGGGGTGGATTAAGAGCTATTCCCAGAGGCAGAAGAGATCAGACTTGGGAGAGCCTTCTGAAGCCTCCAGGAGAAACCAGCTAGGAAGAACTCGTTCAAAATCAGAGCAGAGGTCTGCAGGCTCCACAGGACAGCCACTGACATGCTTGTGCCTGAGCCCTGGATGTCTGGGGAAGCTGCCTGGGAGAACAAGACACAAGGCTGCAGGCCCAATTCCATGGCGGTGGACAGAATGTCCCACCTGCTCTGAACAGCCCAGATGGAGGGCCCCTCCTGCATTCGCAGCAGCTCCCTGGCAGCCAGTCTTTCCTGCAGCCCTGAACATCTATGGGGTAAAAAGGAGAACCCAGGGGCTGCTCATCCCGGTCCAGTCCCCTACCTTCCCCCAAAGGCCAGGGTTGGGCCCTAACCAAAGGGATTCCGCTAATGAGGTGGAGGGTCTGTCAGGTGTTTCCTGGGGATGAACATTTGAATACTCTCAGGAACATAGCCAGCTTTAGGGCATCACTTTTAAACTTCATTTGCATAGTACTTTAAATACATCTGCATAACATAATAAGGCTGCATTTGAGACAGACTATAGACTGTTTGGGTTGGGGGTCAGGAAGGATTTCTACAAAGAGGGTGTAAATAGGCCCTAAGGGCCAGCGCCCTCCTGGCATCAGGTACCCTACGGAAGAAATTACCTACAAAGGCCACAGGAAGTGTCCGTCTAATTAGAGATATGTTCTCTAATTACCTCACAGATGGACCAGGCTGAAGAGCAGAGTCTGCTCAGTGAGGTGGCAGGGCCAGAGAATCAGCATGATTCTGGGTCTCCTCTACGTCCCACATCACTATCCAGTTCTGTTTTTTTTTTCTTTAAATTGTTTTTATTTTAATTTTTCAATTAAAGTTGACATACAATATTGTATTTGTTTCATGTGTACAACCCACCGATTAGACATTATATAACTTACTAAGTGATCATCTCCATAAATCAAGTACCCATCTGACACCATACAGTTATTAAAATATTATTAAATATATTCCCTATGCTGTACTTTATATCCATGTGACTATTCTGTAACCACCAAATTGTTTTTCTTAATCATTACTTTTTCACCAATCCCCCCAATCCCCCTCCCATCTGCCAACCATCAAAATGTTCCTTGTATATATGAGTCTGTTTCTGTTCAGCTTATTCATTTATTTTATTTTTAGATTAAATTTTTGATATATATGTACTTATTACCATTTTATTATCCTTGTTTTCATCTTTTCTTCTTCTTAAAGAAGACCCTTGATTAAACATTCCTTGTAATACTGGTTTAGTGGTGATGAACTCCTTTAGCTTTTTCTTGTCTAGGAAACTCTTTATATGTCCTTCTATTCTAAATGAAGCTTTGCTGGTTAGAGTAATCTTGGTTATAGGTCCTTGCTTTTCATCACTTTGAATACTTCTTGCCAATGCCTTCTGGCCTGAAATGTTTCCGTTGAAAAATCATGAGTCTTATGGGAACTCCCTTGTAGGTAACTAACTGCTTTTCTCTTGCGGCTTTTAATATCCTCTCTGTCTATAACCTTTGGCATTTTAACTACGATGTCCCTTGGTGTGGGCTTCTTTGGGTTCATCTTGTTTTGGCTTTTCTGTGCTTCCTGGACTTGTATGCCTAGTTCTTTCACCAGGTTAAGGAAGTTTTGTTGTCATTCTTTTTTCAAAATAGGATTTCAATATCTTGCTCTCTCTTTTCGCCTTCTGGTACCCCCATGATGTGAATGTTGGTACACTTGAGGGTTCCAGAGGCTCCTTAAACTATCCTAATTTTTTGGATTCATTTTTCTTTTCGCTGTTCTATTTGAGTGTTTTCTGCTTCCTTATCTTCTAAACCTCTGATTTTATCCTCTGCTTCATTGTTGATTCCCTGTAATGTATTCTTCATTTCAGTTAATGTATTATTCATTTCTGACTGGTTCTTTTTTATGGCTTCTAGTTCCCTTTTTGTTACCTATCTGTTTAAATTCTCACTAAAATTATCTTCTCCTCCCCTAAGTCCATTGAGTATCCTTATAACCAGTATTTTGAACTTTGAATTGAATAGATTGCTTGTCTTCATTTTGTTTAGTTCTCTTTCTGGAGCTTTGTTCTGTTTTTTTTTTTATTTGAGGCATGTTTCTTTGTCTCCTCATATAGGCCACCATGCTGTATTTGTTTCTATGTACTAGGTAAGGTTTCTATGTTTCTTGGGCTTGATAGAGTGGCCTTATGTAGCAAGTATTCTGTAAGCTCCAGGTCACAGCTTCCTCGATCACTCCAGTTGTCTACTCCAACCCCCCTCAGAGTGGGTTGTGTATACCACCATCCTATTGTAGTTGAGCCTTGATTGCTGTTGGCATATCAAAGGGTGGAATTTGCCCCCAGGCCGATTGCCTGTAAGGACTGGCTTTGAGCACCATGGAGGGTCACCCCACTGAGCAGGACTTACTTCAACAGGGCTCCAGTGCCCCTTGAGTGTCCCTGTGGAGGTGGTTGGGTGGTGCTTTGACATGGTCTGAAGCTGTCCACCATATATGATGGCTCTGGGGCCTCCCAGGAGGTTCAGACCAAGGTCAGCCAGCACCATCTGTGTTCTTTCTGAGGCCACCCACCATGAGCTAAAAAGCAATCTGCAGATGGCTGTTACTTGTGCTGGGCTTGGAGGTTCCCAAGAGAAGCCAATTTGCAAACCAAGGTTGGCTGCCACTAGTGCCAACCCTGGGGCCGCTTAACAAGAGGCAAGGCACAGGCCAAGGCCAGATGCTGCTTGTTTGAAAGCTTTTGAAAAGTCTGAAGCATGATCCAAGATAGGCCATTTGTATGGTAAAACCACTGGAAATACTTTGGGTAAGCCCTTAGGTTGGATGGGGTGAGGTCTAGGGAGTCACCCAGGCAGGGTGGGCAGTGTTAGCCGGATATAATGCCTGCCTCTCAGCTCTGTTGAGGGAGGACTCAGAAAAAAGAAACATAATGGCCTCTGCCAGCACTTCTGTCTAGGAGAAAGCTGCCCTGCCAATCCTCACCCTGTTTATAGAAAAAGTATTCCCGTTAAGCGTCTGGTGCCTTTCACGCTATTGCCCCAGTGCTGGAGCTCAGAGGGAGTGAGCTCCAAGTCTGTGCATGGGCTCTTTAAGAGGAACACCTGGGGTCCCAGCAGCCTCCATCTCACTCAGCCACAATTCCCACTGCTTTTCACAGCCAGAATGTATTGGGTCTTCTCTTCCTGGCACTGGATTCCTGGGCTGAGGGGTCTGGTGTCGGGCTGGTGGAACCCCTCAGTTCTCAGGGGGAACCCCCTGCAGCTGAGATATCCTTTCCAATTTTTAACCACCACAGATGGGTGTGGAACCAGCCCTTTCCTTGTTTCTGCCCCTCCGACTAGTCTCAATGTGGCTTTTTCTTCATATCCTCAGTTTCCGGACTTCTGTTCAGCTAGATTTCAGATGGTTCTGAAAGATGGTTGGCCTGTAGCTTAGATGTAGTTTTGATGTGGTTGTGGGAGGATTAGAGTACAGTATTTACCTACCCAGCCATCTTTATCATAATTCCCTCTCCAAGTTTATCTTTAAAATCATTGTTTAATGAGGGTTTGCTTTCTTGCTTGTTTTTCTTTTTGGTCTGCTTTTCCATCTAATTTGATCTCTTTTGCTTTGTGCCTACATGGGCAGTAGTCCCTGTAGGGGGAGCCTGTGTGAAATCTTAGCTCTTTAGAGGAGAATTATTAGAACAGGAGCTCTTGATGCTGACCACACAAAGGGGTCACATGGGGAACTTCTGAGCAGAGAGGCCCTGAGCTCCATGGCAGGCTAATTAGTGCACCAGCTGGGGTGGCCCCTGGCCTCAGACATTTCAAAGATCCACAGAGATTCAACTGTGCAGCCACAGTGGAGAACTACTACTCTATTAGAGGTTTCAGAAGAGGAGGGAAAGGAGCTAGAAAAAAACAACAACAACGCTCAAGACTAGTTTAGCGCAGCTTACCTCGGAATAGATTCCAAAGTAAGCAAAATGGTATGTTTCTCCTAAAACCCTCTTTTTGCCTGGTACTCTTTTCCACTTTATTCTGTTAATGTTCCCAAATAACACCCCTGGAGGTTCTCAAGGTTTTGTTTTTAAGAATACTCTTTTGAAGGTACAGGCTTAAGTGCTATTAATTGTTCACAAATTAGGAAAAATCAATTCTATTAGGTAGCATTTCCCCCAAAACCTATCTGAAATAAATAGCACTGAGAAAACAGAGGTTTCAAAGGGGAGAACAGGAAAGCAGGTATGCCTTCATAGGGCAAAGCCTCCAGGGTTAGAAGAGCAAGGCAGTTGTGGAGTTAAGCTCTTATATGATTTAAGAGCTGAGGCCTCAAAGGTGGGACTTGGCTTCTGAGAAGACTGCCGGGTGATGACAAACATGAAACTTTCGCGGTTTAAGGTGATGTCAAATATCACTTGCCATCTCCAAGACTGGCAAGGAATAAAAACCAGCTACACTCTCAGTTGGCAGACAAATAGGGCAGGAGGCATCTGTTACCTTGCTGGAGGTAGCATACATTTGTACATCTTCCTGAAAGACAACATACTAATATCTGTCAATATGCCCAAAAAGTCATTCATCGTTTCCCATGAACTTTATTCTGAAGAATTCATCCTAAAACAGTAACAGAGCGACAGCCAAGATTTATAGTGCAGAGACTTCATAAAATCATTATTTATAATAGCAAAATTTCACAACTACCAATATTTCCAATAATAATAGATTAGTTAAATGAAATGTGGTATATTTAATGCTATGGCATATAGTGCAGTAATTAAAATCATAATGTCCAAGAATGCTAGTGATATGCTGATATGTGAAACCACGGGCTAAATAGCATAGGTCAGTGGTTGGCAAACTCATTAGTAAACAGAGCCAAATATCAAGTGTACAACGACTGAAATTTCTTTTGAGAGCCAAATTTTTTAAACTTAAACTTCTTCTAACGCCACTTCTTCAAAGTAGACTCGCCCAGGCCGTGGTATTTTGTGGAAGAGCCACACTCAAGGGGCCAAAGAGCCGCATGTGGCTCGCGAGCTGCAGTTTGCCAACCAGCGGCATAGGTAGTGTGGTTCTGGTTTTGTTAAAAATTGCTGCAAAGAGAACTACTGGAATGACATTGAATGATAGAATCACAGATTATTATTGTTTTTTCTTATACAGACTACTGGAATTTTCAGTTTCTGAAAATAAAATGTACAACATTCATAATTAATTTTTAAAGCTAACAAACTATTTAAACTGAGATAAGGATAGGAAAGAAATGTTTCATTCCTTTCCACTTCCTGCTCTTATTGCGTAAAGCAGAAGCTCCCAGATCCCGAGTTTGCCCAGGGCATTTGTAGAAAAGTCCTCACAGACAGGACAAGTAAGCTGCTCTGTGCTCACTCAGAAACAGAACCAAGACTAAAAAAAAGACAGTTGTCATGGTTGCAACTGAACTTGCAGAAGACCCAGTTGTAAAAAAAATAGCTAATAGTACATACTACCTGTACTGAATATCTACAGTGTGTCAGGCACTTTAAATATATAATTCCCAATTTTCACAAGAGTCCTGGAGACCAAGTTTTACTGTCCTCATGTTAGAGAAGCTAAAACAGAAAGTCAGTAGCTACCCAAGGTCCTATGGCTACTTAGGGGTGCAGCCAAAATTCAGAGGGAGGTATCAGGTGCCCAGACCGAGCTTCATCCTCTCTCCACACTTCCAAAGCCAGCCTTGCCCTTCTCTGGAATCCCCTCCAGGTGCAATTACCTCTGCAAGGTTCCATTTTCTGCTGTTGAATTCATTCATTCTTTCTTCCTTTGCACACAAATGCTTGTAGAGGCATTGTTCATAACACCTCCAAAGTGGAAATAACTCAAATGTGCATCAAGTGGTGAATGGATAAACAAATGTGGTGCCTCCATACAATGGAATATCATTCAGCCATAAAAATGTACTCACACATGTTACAACATAGATGAACCCTGAAAACATTTTTTGAGATAAAACTCACATACCATTATTTTAAACGTACAATGCAATGATTTTTAATATAGTCATTGAGTTAGGCAACCATCATAATGATTAATTTTAAAACATTTTATAACCCCCAAAAGAAATGTTGTAATATGTAGCTATCTAGCCCCACCTCCAGCGCTAGTCAGTCTACTTTCTGTCCCCATGGATTTGCCTATTCTCTGGACATTTCATTTAAATGAAACCATGCATGGTTTCCTTTGGTGACTGGCTTCTTTTGCTTAGCCCCGCCTCTGTCGCTCTTTCAACCAAATCCCTAACATGTCAGTGTCATGTTAGGGATTTATGGTTTGAAGGCAGAACGTGGGACGGGAGTGGCTGTCCAAAGTCCTCTAAGCATCTGTCCTTACAGGACATGTGGACATGCAAGGCTGCAGCCCAGGCCAAGGCGCTCTGAGGACTCTACTTTCAACCCCAGGAATAAATTGAGACAACTTTCTTTGATGCATTTATTCACCCATTACCTCTGGCTCAAGGCCCTGCCACTTATAATTGCTAGCAATTTAGACAAATTTCTTAATCTCTCTATACCTGCTTTCTCATCTGTAACAGAGCAACAGAATTGCCTGGCTTGACATGAACGTGTCTAGTCTTTATCTTCCACAGAAAACACAATAGAGCTGTGTGGTTTTTTTTTTTCCATATCCTGTCATAACTACCTTTATTTCATAGTTCAAAGATAGTTTCAATTTTTGAGAGAACTAAGTGGGGTTATATAAATAACTGAATAAGGTAGTTTTAAAATGTCAATTACATTATTTAAGAACATTTCACAGTTATTGGTACCATTATGCTACAATCTAGATCATGGGTCCCGTGTTTCTTGGAAACCATTTGTCTATAATTATAAAATTCTATTAACCCTTTCTTACATATATTAGATTGAAGTCACACATTTCTTAAATTCCATCTCCGACTTTTATTCTATCCCTTAGCAGTGCAGCTGTGGTTTTTGTGATGGGCTCCTTCTTTCCAGTCTCTGACCTCTTTCTGCTTCAGGGCACCTTGTTAGATTGAACTAACAAGCAGCTATTGTCAATTTCACAGCACAAAGTCCCTCTAGTCAGTCATGGAGCCCAGAGAAGGAAACTCACACTGCTTATCTTGACAATCCATGCCTTCTGAAATTAAGTTTCCACCTGTACTCTCAATCCTATTTTCAATATTCCTGCATAAATTCACTACTCTAGTGATGCTTGTGTGTTCAATATTCTCCATTTGAATGCACTTAATCGATTGCTGCTTCCACGCACAGCCTATGGGGCCCTCCCAGCTCTCCACTATCCAATTCCTCTCCCTGTCCTCCAGTGCCTAGCTTTTGTCCTAGTGCTTCCTTTCCCAAAGTATAGAACCAGGAAGCACAAATACACACACATGCACACTTTTTACTTTCTGTCGCTGTCACCTTGTATAGCAAAGGGCACACAAAAAGTGCTGAAAGACGGAATGAGTAAGTTAATAAACCATGCAATGAATGAAACAGATTTTCCCTGACCAAACCAGCATCTAGTGATTCCTCCTTCAAAATTCTTGTAGCAGCTGCTGTTTGATCTGCTAGTATACTCAGTTCATATTATGTGCTGCCTTATATTGTTCATTAATAGTTCATCTCTATAAGTCTTATCTCCCAAGGCGATTGCAGATTCCTGGGGGTCAGAGTACGAGCCAGGGTTTAGTTTTTGACCCCAGCATTCCCAGGCACACTGTGCCTCTCCACATGCTCAGTGATTGCCTGAGCATCACACCAGCTGAGTTCTGCTGCCCAGTGTCCTCGGCAGAGCCCCCTCGAGCATGGGCCATAACTCACAGGTAAACCTTCCCTAGCTCACCTGTCATGGTAACCTGAACCCTCAAAACCCTGGGCCAGCACAGGAGGGCCAAACAGCCGGGCTGCCTTCCGCTAGAGTCAGACAGGAAAGGAGAATGCCTGTGCTGGTGGCGAAGGCGACGTGAATGTTCAGCTCAAAGGTCTACGTGACAAAAATGTAGCTCAACTCAGAGACGGATAGTTCCCCGTCACCTTCGGGACAGAGCCCAAACGCCGTGTCCTTGACCAAAATACGGCTGCATCCTTTGTCTGCCCACCCTTGCCTCTGGCCCAGGTGTTCTCAGCCATCGCTGGGATCTAACCCTTCTAGATCTCCTCCCATTTCTCTCCATTTGGAGAGCATCTGTCTGTTCTTCTCTGTTTGGCCAAATTCTGTTCAGTTTTGAAAACCAAGCTGTGTCTTTCTCACCCCTAGGAATCCTTCCCTTTCTCACCCTTCCTGGAGCCTCTCCCCTGAGCTCCCACCCACACACCCGAGCTCCTGGAAGGCACACCTCCATCCTCAGGTCTGAATACAGCACCAGTACAACTTGACACGGCAACGGCCTCCTGAATTAAATGGAGGCAAAGTGAATTATATGAGAAAATCATGAAAGTAGGAACTGTGGAAGATCACAGGAGGTGATAGCAGATTTGACTATTCGATTATTCTGCCGTACTAATAAAAATCTAGATTCTTCTGTTGTTCTTTTCAGTAAGTGCTGAAGAACAAAGAGTAAGTTTTTAAAAATGTTTGTATCGGGGTCATTACTCAGACCTGAAAAAGCTAAAGATGCCAAAGACAGTACTACCTTGGTAAACCTTCCCAGGCTTTGCTGGATATCTGGACAGCCTGTGGTGACAGCCACAGCCTCATGGCTGCCTATTGTTTCACCCTCGCTAATGAGGTTTTCTCACCAACACTGTCTTAGCTAGCAGAGGATGAAGTTCACCAAGTTAACATTGTTTACTTGACGTGCAGATGATGACTAGATACAAATGGCTTATATGAAAAAGGGCAATATTTGGGGATCAGCACTACTGACTGCAGGGCTTCAGACTAAAACCGTCTGGCCACTAGTATTAATCAGGGTGTGTACTTCTGTCCTTCACGATGCAGCTCTCCCAGCTCTGGGAGCTCTGCTGGCCTTTACAGAATTAATGCTCCCCCCGACTGTAGCTCATTCCTGGGTTTGACACATTCTGCAGCATGTAATTGTTGTAACATGCATGTTTGTTAAAAATCACTATTAATTCCCTTTTCACTGTTACCAGTTTTACCTTTTAGAAATGTTTTGGAGGTCAGTTCTATTAGTGAATTCCTTCAGACAGTTGCTCACACATGTGATAAATAGTTGTTGAAGACCTGTAAGGTGTTCCACTCGGCCAGTGGTCAGCAAACCGCGGCTCGGGAGCCACATGCGGCTCTTTGGCCCCTTGAGCGTGGCTCTTCCACAAAATACCACGTGCAGGCGCGCACATACAGTGCGATTGAAACTTCCTGGCCCATGCGCAGAAGTCGGTTTTCGGCCTGGGCGAGTCTATTTTGAAGAAGTGGCATTAGAACACTCAAGGGGCCAAAGAGCCACATGTGGCTCGCGAGCTGTGGTTTGCGGACCACTGCACTAGGCCTTGGGCAAACAGTGGTTAGCAAGGCAGACAGAGCTCCTGTCTCCATGGACCTGTGAAACCTGGTGGTGAGAGGAGCCTTGGGCAACCAACTATAAACATATGATTAATACCCATTGTTATGGGCTGAATTGTGCCCCTCCCCAAATGCACATGCTGACGTCCTAACCCCCAGTGCCAAAGAATGTGCCTGAATTTGGAAACAGGGCCTTTCAGAGGTAATTAAGGTAAAATGAGTTCATATGAGCGGACTCAGATCCAATATGCTCAGTG
This sequence comes from Cnephaeus nilssonii, assembly GCF_951640355.1. Lineage (NCBI taxonomy): Eukaryota > Metazoa > Chordata > Mammalia > Chiroptera > Vespertilionidae > Cnephaeus > Cnephaeus nilssonii. The sequence goes on from NC_137081.1 coordinate 89,276,295, forward strand.
TACTTGCAAGAAGAGGATATTAGGAAACAAATGGGCACAGAGGGAAGACCATGTGAAGGCACAAGGAGAAGACAGCCACCTACAAGCCAAGAGAGAGCCCTGAGGAGAAATTAACTCTAATGACACCTTGATCTTGAAATCCTATGCTCAAGAACTGGGAGACAATAAATTTCTAAGACACCTAATCTGCAATATTTTGTATGGCAGTCCTAGCAAACTAATGCATACAAATATACACATACTTAGGTTCGATGCTACAAAGAAAAATATCTAGAAAACTGGATAACAGGGCATCTGGCCTGCTGTTGGAAGGTTTCGTGAAAGAATAACAGTTGCGCCGAGGCCGGTTTGGCTCAGTGGATAGAGCGTCGGTCTGCGGACTGGAAGGTCCCGGGTTCGATTCCGGTCAAGGGCATGTGCATTGGTTGCGGGCACATCCCCCGGTGGGGGGTGTGCGGGAGGCGGCTGGTCGATGTCTCTCTCTCATCGATGTTTCTGGCTCTCTGTCCCTCTCCTTTCCTCTCTGTGAAAAATCAATAAAATAAATATTAAAAAAAACAAAAAAACAAACAGCAATCCTTCTGGCTCTTGACCTTTCTTTAAAAAAAAAAAAAAAAAGAATAACAGTTGCTATAAATTCTAAAGGATAAGTGGGATCCTGTTGACCAAAGCTGTAGAATGACTTATTTAATTTAAACACAAGAATCACCAAATAGATATCCTTTATCGCTGCTGATTAAGGTTATTTTATTAGAATTCCATCACCTTTTCAGCTAGAGAAAGAACAAGTCAGACACAGCAGTCTACTAAGTATAGAAAATTAACTACTGATTAGAATGGATTGCTTCATTGTTATTTTCGGAAAGCCTTCTCATTCTTACTATTCAAGGAACTGAGCAATACTGAGAAATTATAATGTGGTTGAGGAAATATGATGAACACCATTGCTTGTTCCTACTGAGCTGAGCTGGCTTTTTCAATAAGCCACTTACTTGCCTCAACTGAAAACTTCTCCATGGCAGCTGGTTGATCTCTAGACCTTTGCTAGTTGTGCTTCCTTTTGTCCAGGAATTCTGTGTCTGGTGATGGGCCTCACTTTCCTATAATCATTAGTGGTGCCCGGCTGCCCGGCAGAGGTCCTGTCTGGAGGCTTCCTCTCCCAGCTCTGGGTCCCATTAAGTGGTGCCGAGACTCATCCCCAAATGCTGGGAATTCCACTCTGTGATGGAAGCCCTAGTGACATGAGAGCAGCATGCAGTGAGGCTGGAAAGCTCTGAATGGAATACTCGTTAATGAAAAACCAAGAGTGGTTTCTCTGCCATTTGATCTTATGCTTGTTCTGCATCCTGCAGTGACATAAACACATAAAAACTCTCATCTATGAGAGAGCGTGTCCCACGTTCAAAGACCATTATTATGTCTCTGTCTTATTTTCTCTCCACATAAAGCAGCTCGAGTACCTGTATTAATATAATTTGAATGCCTTACATTTTCTGATAACCCCTCACCAACACTCTGCCCTGACTCTCCAAAGAGACAAACCAGGTGGTCTCCTTTACCTTTATAAAATTTCCCAAGTTTCAGTAATTCAGGTTGGTTTGGATAATACCAGACTCCATTCTAAGCATCGTCTTAAGAGTCTTTAAAATGACAGCTATTCCCTTCATTACGAAAGAGAACATGGTACCTATTGTTCAATGAACAGGTGTGGGTTTGAGAGACAGAGTCCCCCAGCACATGGTACCTCAGGAGAAGCACTAAAGAGCTGAGATTTAAGATGCTTATAGTAGGTTCCCTCTCCTTTCCTCTCTGAAATCAATAAAAAATATTTAAACATTAAAAAATAAATAAATAAAATGCTTATAGTAGGAAAACCAGATGTCGGTTCATTAATTGGAGGTTTGCCTGCATGGCTGCTCTGAGTCCTGAAGGGGGAAAGGGCAAGGCTCGCCATGCGGTGGGTCTCCTTGCGGGTATCGCCCCTGCTCCTGTGCAGCCCCCAGGTTTCCACGTGGGGTTAGGGCGCAGGGGTGGCCAGAGTGGGACTGACCCCGCAACAGAGGCCAGAGGCTTGGAAGCAGACAGCCTCCTCCTAGTGGCTGTGTCACCGAGTCCCCTTCCGTGCTTAGGTGATGCTCTTCCCAGAGAATCAACATCGAGTCTTTAGAAAGGTCTTTAGAAAGTATGGGGTGTGGAGTGTGTGTGCGCACGGGTGTGTGTTGACATGTAGATATGTATGGTTTACATTATAGCAGTATACAGCAGCCTGAGCTAAATGAGACCACAGGTCTGCCAGACGACGCGTTCTCCCTCTGGGTCAATCCTCCTTCATGGAAGGATCTGGAAATGAGGGTACCACCAAGTAACAGAGCTGTTTGGGGAAAATCCAACGTTTGATCCTAAATAGCCTATTCTCCTAAAGAGCCTATTGTACATTTGTCTGTAAGTCTTTCCTCTAAAGCAGAATGTTTGTACATTTGAATTATTTAAGCAACTGACAATATAAAAACATGAAGATGGATGGCCGCAAGATGTAGGGTAAAGTCCATGGACCTGGGAATCCAGAGGGAAGGCCTGGGGGGCGGGGAACCCCTCTTGGCCACTGTAAGTTAATTCTGATTCTCAGTTTGCTCCTGTGCTTGTTGGCGAACTGAAACCTGCTTCCTAGTGTTAGGAGAGGGTTTTGTCATTAGCTGGCAGGTGCTAGCTCAAGGTCTGGCCTCGGGAGACCCGTGGCATTGTCGATTATACTCCCACGTCACCTCTGGTGACATGGTGTCCTTGGAGTCTTTCTCCTCCTGGGCACATGTGTAAGGCTCTCAAGAAAGAAGATCACAAAAATAGAAAACAAAGGAAAATACAAGGGAGACATTGCACTGTCGTCCTTCACTGTTTGGAACATCGTCCCCCAGAGCAACGACGCTCAGTTCCCTTCTATTTCGAGGATGCGTTCAGCTCGCACTCCTCTCCCTGGACGCCATGCAGAAAGCCTCAAATAACCCTGAGCCCACGCCCGTGGCACTGAGCTCTGGAGCAGGCGTGGCTGGGCCAGGTGCCGGGTCCTGCCTGTCCCCCGGGCACCTGCTCATTGTGACCGAGGCACTGGGGCACCGGGACCCTCCTGACACAAACCTGGAGAAGCTGGTCCCTGTCCAATTGATAGAGTGTGGTGCGATTTTCCATTTCCTTTGATGTACCATGTGTCAAGGGTAGCCCATGGTCCCCCAAAATCTACTAGGGCAATGGTCATTACTTTTCAGTTTCTTATAAAGGCAATATTATCTTATAAAGGCAATATTATCTCAATTGCCTGGGAAATAAGTCTCCTCAAACATGTAAGGGAGAAGAAAGCTATTTTCCTTTGTTTGTATTTTTGTTTTTTATCCCCTATGTAGAAAAATGCCAGCAGACACGAAACCTCAATCCATTTCGAAGATAAATTAAAGAAGCTCAATTTTTCCAACATGGAGAGAAGAATCAAGCTTCTGAGACACACCTGAGGAACTAGCACATTTAAAACCCCCTTGTACTCGTTTCTTAAGAGAGCTCCGAAATAACTGATTATTTCCCCTTCTGTGCCAGGCGCCTGGCAGCGGGGACCAGCCACTCTCTCACTCAGCAACACGCTTTCCTGGGCTGACGTGTGCTTAATAACACCGGCCGCGCCTGGGTGCTTCGGCGCGAGGGGCCGCCAGGGCTTGCGCTATATTAAAACTGCATTTTTGACCTGAGGCTGACAAGTCTCTGCACTCAGACATCGCGCTGATTGGACAGAAATTGCCCAGTGCCAGTTTATGTTTTTCTACTTCAAATAAGGATAATTGAGGTTTAACTTTTATAACTGTGCACATAAAAAATATTATGTTTCTAAGTTATTAATTCATCACCATTACAGGGAATCTTATAAATTTCATAAAAGTCCCATGACTGCACACATCCACGTAGCTTTTATGACTCTACGGAGTGAGGCCTTTTCTAGCTATAGGTCTTGAGTCCGTGTGGGAAGGAAAAACATGGCTCAATAGCTTCCTGGCACTGTGCTCAGGATTCTAGACATCACAGGCTTGTGATGTAGGGATTTGGTTTATCTTCTATTCCAGGTAGACTCTCAGAGGGTCCCCACTGGCCCTGGCTTCTACCCACCCCTGCGTATTCTCGTGGCTTAGGCAAGGACGCAGATTACAACTTGGTTCTAATGAACAGAACCCGGCAGTGGTGGGAGGCCACGTCCAGGACTGGGTTCCACGGAGACCGGGCTCTGTCCCGGGTGCCCCCTCCCTCTGCCCGCGGCTCCCTCCCTCTGGGTAAGAGTGCTGTCAGCATGAGGCAGCCTCCCCAGAGGCCAAGCGGATGGATGAGTGTGCACAGGACCTTCTGAGCCTGCCCACAGCGCAGGAGTGAGCATGGAAGCCGACCCACCCCCAGCTGAACCTCGAGATGACTGTGCCCTTCAGCCAGGCTCCCCCAGCCCAGGAGCCCGGGAGGCCTGACTCTTAGATGCTGAGGCGCGATGCTTACAGCCACTGAACCTTGCTGTGAGTTGTCATGCAGCTATAGGTAACCAGCAACTGTCACTCATGTGTAAGACGCTAAGAAGTTTACCGAGGGCTGAAGAATAAGTAAGGAGAAGAGGTGCCTTTTTTTTTAAATCCTCACCTGAGGATATTTTTCCCATTAATTTTCAGAGAGTGGAAGGCAGGGAGGGAGAGAGAGAGAAACATCGACATGACAGATACACATCCATTGGTTGTCTCCCTATCAAACCTGCAACCAAGGTTTGTGCCCTTAACAGGGATCGAACCTGCGATGCTCTGATCACCGAGCCAAACCGGCCAGGGCGAGAGATGCCTTTTGAACCTGTCTGACCCCCAGACTCGGGCAGCGCTGCGATCCCAGGGGTTGGAGGGGACTTTTTGTTCTTATTGGCGTCTGAGGATCTCCCATATTCTGGCCTAATCTTGATTATTAAGTAACATCCTTTACAATTCAACTTGAATTTCTCTAATTTATTTGGATAACAAAACTCACAGTCTGGTGTGGAAAGGGAGTCATTTAAATTAAATAAAAATGCAATGTCGTGTAATATCCTGGATGAACGTTGGCCCAGGGTACGTGGGGGAGGGGATCTGAACCACACTGTGTATGTAGGGGGGCTGATAAAGGGATGCTGACCGGGCAGCATGCCCCAGCCCTACCCGAGGCCGGGCAAGTGGTCTGACCTCCGTACGTACCGGCCAGCTAAGTCGGCAACTCTTGTGGCAAGTCAGAGGTGCCAGTGAGGCAACGGATGGAGAAGGCGTTTAGCTGAAGAAATGAATGGCATGTTCTCAGATGGGCTCCATATTGCTGTCCTTAGGATCGGAACCATGTCGCTGCAGACAGTGAGCGCTCTCAGATGCCAACTATTTGCGGACAATTTTAAGTCTTGTCATAGCCAGATGCCATCTGTAGCAGCACTTCCTTAATAACTTAAAAATGTATATTTAGAAATATTTTTTAAAACTCACTAACTTTTACTTGAAATAGAATTAGGTGGCTGAAAACGTCGGCGGTGGTGGGCATACAGGGAAGCTACAGAATGAGGTCACAGATTCAGGATGAAACTGGTGCCTCGCTGGTGGCCATGTGAGCTGGGACGTTGCTTAGCCTGCAGCCTCCGGGACCCTTCATTTCGTTGTCTATAAAGTGAAAGCAAGGGCTTTCCTGAGCGAGCACGGTGACCATTCCATGGCATAGACCCTCCACCCTGTCTGTGGAGACCAGGAAGTGCTGTGTGAACGGTCTCCATCTGCTCAGTGGTGCCAGAGGGAACTCTCATTCCTGCTTCCCAGGTGGAAGCGCTGAGGGACCGGGAGGCGCAGGGGCGTGCCCAGCTCCAGCTGCTGCCCTTCGGCGGACTGAGAGCCACTGTGAGCACCGCTCAGCCCCCGCCCTGGAGCTGGAGTCTGACGCTTTGGTCAGAACCTCAACACATGTGTTGATTTGGCTGAATCAGAAACCGACCGAGAGGTAGTGGGCAGATGGTACCTGTGAGGATTTCCGCGGCCCGTCCTGTTGTTTTCTGAATCAGGAGCCTCAGGGTCCCGGCCTCCAGGCTCAGCAGCAGGGCCCCCGAGCCCTCCGACAGCTCTGTGGACAGAAGCAGCCCATCCTCGTTCCACGTTCGAAACTGGAAACCCACTGAGAGCCCATCGATGTTGGGGGTGCCAGGCAGCAGCAGGTAGCTGCTGCTGGAGCTGACAAATGTGATGGGCACAATTTGCGGTTCGGAGCAGGAAAAAGTGACATTGCCCTGGAAAACAATAAAAATCAAACATATAAAAGCCATTTTTTTTTTCTCATTCTGCAACCTGACAGCTGATATACACCACCACCTGGAGCTGACCTTCATTCCAGGATCAGTCCACAGTCAGCCACAAGATTTTAAAGGGAGAATGTGCCAGCTTTGTTCATATACACCCGCAAGATTGTTGCCATTCCTGTGGCAAGGTTCATGGTGCTGCCTGCAAAGGGGGCCATCCTGGACCTGGGAGGGCTGGGGGATGGCAAGCATCACTGTTTTTTAGAGAACCAGATATAAAAGTAATTACATCCATTCACTGAACACATGTACATTGTAAGTCAACTATGTGCCAAGCACAAGGATCACTTTTAAAGAGATACACCTGAAAGACTGATACAATGTGGAATGCGCTACAGGAGAGACAGACACTAGCTCCTGAGGGTTGTTAGAAGAAATCAGGGCACAAGCGAAGTTTTCACCAGAGAAGTGGTGCTTCCTGGAGGAAGCGGGCAGGAGAGCGGGGGTGTGCCCTCCAGCCTTTTCAGCAAAATGCACATGGGTGTGCAAAGCTTTAGAGAAATTGCAAAATGGCATTCCGGGGAACTACAGGGAACTTGACATTTCTAAACATTACGTGGGGCAGAGAGGGTCAGGGACATGAGGCAGTGTTTAAAAGCCCTTTTGTGCTTGCTAATGTTATCATTCAAACTTAGAAGCAGCTGAGTGCCTTTGGCCAGATTTTTAATTCATTAGGAATGTTTGCGGAGACACGGGCAGCGGAGGGTGGAATGTTAAGAGTGCATCCACTGGAACCAGAGAGAAGAGGAAGACGATTGTCTTCTGCACAGGTGAGGAGAACTGGTCCACGGCTGTCTGCTATGACTAGAGTAACCTTCTGAGCAGGAAGTTACAGGGAAAAGGGACGCGCCCACCTGAGCCACGTGCAGGACTCACTTCTACTAGACGAATGAGCGGGGAGCAGGGTGCCTTATAAATTGTGAAGAGGTGTTACATTATGAAAACCGTTTGGAATTTTTATCTTAAACTCCATAGCCAATCATATGCTGTTTTCCATCCCTATCATTCATCATTTTTAGACACAAACTAATACCTACGTCAATGCAGCAAACTTATTCAGGTACGTGTAATGCAAGCATGTCAAACTCACAGCCCACGGGCCACGTGCCTTGTTTTTATGTGGCCCGTGTTAGCCTTTGAGTTTGACATGCCTGGTGTAACGCAATATTTTCACCTAAATAGTCGTAGACGCATCAAGTTCCAGGTAAATCCTTCCTGCCAAGGCCTGATGGTCAGTGCCACTTATGCAAGAGGCAGGTGTTTCCGCGAGGAGAGCACCTGGCGTGGCCAGCTTCTGAGTTCAGTTCCCACGCAGGTGTCAGGTAGCGGGCTTGGATACTAGTGCACTTCTGAGTTCCAGAGCAGCTGAACGGTTCAGCGCCAAACACCTCAGAATCGGGAAAAGCCTCCCCCGTCCCAAGCACGCTCCTGATTGTCTTGTATTTCTGAAACCACGCAGCAGTCTCCACACAACCTTCTACCAAGTCTGTTTCCAGGGGTTCACTCCGCAAGCAGGCTGCCATGAGCACGTCCTTGCATTAATCATTGGCTCTCGTGGCTTGGATGTTTTCTTCTCGGGAGGTTAGGTCCCCAGAAGGTAATTAATGAGTCAAAGGGCAAAGCTCCTGCTGTCTATCATACACGCCCGCTGTGCCGGCAGGAGGCTGAGCACTTCCACACAGACCCCTCGCTTCTGCACCATCACCTCGCGTGGGTTTAAAGAATGCACAAACCGGCTTCCAAAAGGGAAGCAATTGCACAAAAGCACCCTCAGCAGACGTGACCTGAGGTGGTGGCTTT
>NC_137081.1:90616231-90708731 GCF_951640355.1 Cnephaeus nilssonii
ATTAACTTGTAGTCAGCAATTTCTCTATTAAAACCTGTTCTCTCAAACACTGGTTATCAGGCCAGGTGCATCACAGTATAACCCCCTTATCTCTCACCACTTGGCAATATCACCAAGTAGTTACAATTTACAAATGTCTAGTTTCTTAAGAGGTAATTGGAAAGAGTAAATCAGAATGTTTTTATAAGATTCAGCCAATACATATAAGTAACTAAAGAAGTACCAAGTTAAAAGTTTGCATCCATGTATGTGAGGACTGCTAACCTGTCAGCTGCAGAATAATGGGTTCATCCCAGATTTAGCAGACAAGGGTACCTAGGTTAAGACAGAAATAAACGAGAATCCACATTTTTGGAAGAAATTCAAGTAAATTTCCCTTGGAGTCACTCACGATTCATCTAAAGGGGATGAAGTGACTTGGAAGGTGAATGGAGAATTCTTCCCCACACATGACCAGAGACCTTCACTTAATTGCACCACTGAGCCCAAATCCATCAGATGATTCAGGGCAGCCTGTCTCCTTGCTCATGTGGAACATGGCCATTTGCACTGTGGAGCACTCATTCTCCAATGGCCACAGGCCACTTCGTGTCCCAATCACTTTGTAACTCCCAGCTTACACATTATTCTTAAAAGCAAAAATTATATTCCTCTGAGGCCATGAGTTTTAGAAACTACTGCTGTTAAAAAGCAAATGTGGCCCTAAACAGTTTGGCTCAGTGGATAGAGCGTCGGCCTGTGGACTGAAGAGTCCCAGGTTCAATTCCAGTCAAGGGCATGTACCATGGTTGCAGGCACATCCCCAGTAGGGAGTGTGCAGGAGGCAGCTGACCCATGTTACTCTCTCACTGATGTTTCTAACTCTCTATCCCTCTCCCCTCCTCTCTGTAAAAATCAAAAAATATATATTTTTAAAAAAGCAAATGTGATGGTTGTGCTTCTAGTAACATTTTTGTTCTAGACAAGGCAAGTGTGTCATCAACATAGAGACACTCATTACTGCCTTATGAAATGTTGCCTTTTGAGAGTGTCTCAAAGCACAACGGGGTGTTTTAAATAACCTAATGTCTTAGAAGAGGAATTTTAAGGAGCATACAGGCAACGAAAGAGTGGCGGACGGTCTATGCTAATTATCTGGGGGAAATATTGTGGATTGAGATGAAGTAGTTGGGAGAACTCCCGTAGATGAACAAAAGGAAGCTCACATCAACCGGCAGCAGACTGAGTGTCAGGCACTGTTTTCCCATCCAGGGTCTCCCTGAGTCACTTGAGCACTCTGCTCTTGTTCAGTCCTATCAGTGTCCCTGCAAGTGTTGGTGGTATTATCCTCATTTTACAGCTGAGAACACTGAATGCGGGAAGTCTAAAATGGTCCCTGAGATCATACAGAGTATATATAACAGCACAATGATGTAAATTAAAACCTGTCTCCTTCAAAATCTGATTCACTTTTTCTAAAATAATATCATGCACCACTTTCTTGATTAGAGCATCTTCAACAGTGTGTTCTCTGTCTCCCAGTGGCATGAGCATGCTTGGTGGTAGCCTGCCTTCCTAACTGCTCTGTGTCAGGGTAATGTTTTACAGTTGGCATCTCTTGCATGCACCGCTCGCAGTAAAGGAGTAAGTCCAGGAACATGCTGGGTGGTGAATGAAAACTATTTTAGGTTTAAAAATTCTCCAAGCATGGCCATGGCAATCTGTATGAACGACACAGTGTTCATTGCTTCTTCATTCTGCCCCTTGTCCGGGCCACAAACTTTTTAATCTGGGTCAAAAACTGTTTTTTTGAACCCTGCCCCCACTTCGATTAGCACTAACCTTGTAAGTTTTTTTCACTAGTTAATCACAGGCATGACTACTGGACCCCGGGCACCCATTCTTTACTTGCTTTACAGAAGAGCAATGCAAACATAAGTAAATAAATAGGAAAATTCAGTGACCAGTTTCCATCCTTTTATATGAGTACTAATGGGCTGGTGCACGAGATTCATGCACATTGAAAGGAAATTGGGAGCCCGCGCCCGCGTGCCTGTGGAGTTTCCACGTTCCCTGAGCCTCCAGGAAGTCGTGGTGTGTGTGTGTGTGTGTGGGGGGGGGGGGGGGAGTTGGGGGGTGGGGGTGGGAGGGGTGGGGAAGAGTCTGTCCTCCTCCCCGCAGCTTCCTGAAAAAATATTTCCAAATGTCCCTTCTGAGGCCAGGGTCTCACCTTGCCGGGAGGAGGTCCCCAGTGAACACCTTGGGCCCTGCTGAACGCTTTCCACCGCTCAGAGCTGGATAAGAGATGCTCAGAAGTGAAGAACACAAAGTTGGGGATCTTGGAGGGAGGGGTGCTATCTCTCCCACATCCCTACCCTTCAGATCCATCTCTCTGACTTTTACCCCGATTGTGAGTTGCCACCTTGTGGCCATTTTTATATTGCTGCCTTCCTCTGTAACTCTGGGGCAATAGGTAAGGGATAAGATTTTATCTCTATGTCCCAGGCCGAGTTCCAGGAGCTTGGCAGGGATATCAAGCTCATCCTGGTTACTCTGAGTGTCTGCATTTAATCAGTTCCCCAGAGATTGTACCTGTAGGCTTATGGGGAATGTGCCTTGCGGCAAGTTCTGGCTGAGCTGTGGGTTTTCCCAGAGCCTGGTATCAGCACTGTGGGGTGGGGGGGAGGGGATTGGTATCCATCCACAGGAGCTGCCATCCATGGGCCTGCCCGCCTGCAGGAGCCACCAGGCATCTGTGGGGAATGTGGGAGCCCAGAGGAAGCCGGCATACAGGCCAGGCCCAGGCAGCTGAGGGTGGAAGGAAGGAAGGAGGGAGAGGCAGATCAAGGTCCCCGGTAAGGCGCGTTCTTAATATTTCAGTTCCACATCCAAAGGAACACAATAGCTAAGGGGTGGAACATGGCCCTGATGCCTGAGGGGGAGTTCCAGGGGCTGGCGTCAGTATCAAGGTTGTCCCAGTCACACACAAACGTTCCATGCTGCATTTGTTTGTAGTAGATTGTACCAGCAGAGTATAGGGCAGTGATGGCGAACCTATAACACGCGTGTCAGCACTGACATGCGTAGCCATTTCTGATGACACGCGGCCGCTGAGGCGGCTGCATGCCGAGGATGAAACATTTGCTGCTCCTAAGGATGAAACATTTGCGACTAGAGTCTTGGAGTTAGAGTCTAACTATTAGACACTCTATTAGACACTCTGTGCCGGAGGTCTGTAGGCCAAAACAACAGAAGTCCGGCACAGAGCATCTAGTTCTGGGACTTCCCGTTAAGCCGGGATCTTTGCCCTCACTTCCGCCAGCAGAGCAGGGAGCAGCGGAACACAGCGGGGGACGCATCTCTGGGGGCCCTGCCATTACCAGTAACCAAATAACAGTTAACCACAGCAACCATTATCTACTGTTCTGGGGTGTCATGGATTTCTAATCCATCATTTCTGAAATAAGTGAGGGGGAGGCTGGGAGAGACGAGGGTTTGTGGCGTGCTATGGGTGCCGTTTCCCGCCATTAGAAATAGCGGCAGCCATTTTAATTCACATAAGGAAAACCATCTTGCTCCATAGTGCAGACTCCATTTCACCACTATTACTGTTGTGCATCCTTATTAACCCCTATTTCTGCTTATTAACCCTGCCCTTTCCTAAAAGACAGTTATATGCACCATTTTGTGGTTAGTTAGGCTAGTTAACCCCTAATTGCCTGCAGGCCTAACAAGCTATCTATAATTCTATCTTCTGTCACTGCCCCCCTGATGGAGAACCCAAAATATAAAAAACTAAGGTTAAGTATAGGAAGTGGTAGTAGCAGTGGCTGACCCTTTCAAGAGACATGGACCGAGATGTATGGCTTTATAGAAAAAAATGGCAGATCATTTTGCATTCTATGTACTGAAACAGTAGTAAGCAGTACGTGGAATATAAATAGACATTTTGAAACTAATCATTCCCAGCTCTTGGAAAAAAGTGAGGATGAAAGAAAGGAATACATTTCCAGGCATCTACACCTTTTTAAGAGCCAATCTAATTCCATTCTTAAATTTATGAAAGGCTCTACAAATTTAACATCTGCAAGTTTGATCATTGCTCACTCTATAGCTCAGCATGGAAAAGCGCTCAGTGAGGGAGAATTTATTAAAGAAACTCTCCTAAGATGTGCACCAGGTCTATTTCACGATATGCAGAATAAAGATGCAATTATTAAGAGAATATCTGAGTTACCACTCAGTAGAAATATCATAAAAGACCGAATAATGATACTGAACACAAACGTACAACATCAATTAAAGAGAGACATAAGGAAGTGTAAATATTTTTCGATCTCTCTTGATGAAACTACTGATGTCACATCACATGCTCAGTTGGCCATTATTGGTCGATATTCTGATGGTCTCACAATGAGAGAAGAGTTGATAAAGTTAGTATTAGTGTTAACAAGTAAATCAGGAAGTGAAATATGTAAGGTTGTTATACAAACATTTTGAGACCTAAGCATTGATATTTCTAAAGTTGTGTCAGTGACGACAGATGGGGCACCAAATATGGTGGGGAAAAAAGTCGGATTTGTCAAATTGTTTACAGAAGCTATTGGACATCCGATTGTGCCTTTTCATTGTATTATCCATCAGGAGGCTTTATGTGCCAAGGCAGGATTCACCGACTTAAACGACTTAATGTCAGTTGTTACAAAATAGTTAATTTAATAGCTGCTCGCCCCCTTCACAAGAGAGAATTTTCGGCACTTTTACTGGAGGTTGATTCCACCTACAGTGGACTGCTGATGTACAATAATGAAAGATGGCTGAGCCGAGGCAAAGTTCTTAAGCGCTTTGTGGAGTGCTTTGAAGAAATTAAGGTATTTCTTGACAATAAGGATCTGGGAAACTTTCCTCAGCTTAATGATTATAAGTGGGTCAACACCCTGATGTTTTTTACAGATCTCTCTGTTCATATTAATGAACTGAACTTAAAGTTACAAGGTTTTGGCAAAAGTATTGACGTTATGTTTGGATACATAAAAGCTTTTGAAAGTACAGTTAAAATTTTCAAGTGAGATGTAGAAACTAAAACTTATAAGTATTTTCCTCAAGTAACAAAGTATTTTGAGAAGGCCAGTGCAGCTGTATAAAATGAAATGGAACTCTTGCATATGAAGTACCAGCATGTTTTAGACTCATTACTTGACCAGTTTAGTGATAGATTTAGTCACTTTAGAAGTCTAGGACAGACCATGAAAATAATTAAGTATCCTGATGTAGTAGTCTACAGTAGTTTGGAATTAAATGGTTTCCAATGGATGCAAATTGATGATTTGGAGATGCAACTTGCAGAATTTCAAGACAGTATCTGGGCTCAGGTGTTTGTCAACTTGAGGTCAAAGCTTGAGAATCTGGAAAGGTGCCGCTTGGAGAATCAAGAGGAGTGCCACTACAAACAGGAAATTTGGAGTGGCTGAAACCGACTACCAGACACTTTTAGCACCCTGAAAAATATAGCAATGGCTTTACTCACAATTGTTCTCTCTACATACTTTTGTGAGGCCTTATTCTCAGCGTTAAATAATATCAAAACCAACAAAAGAAACAGATTGACAGATAAAGTTAGTAGCGCTTGCTTGGGCCTGAAGTGTACAAAATACCAACCTTCAGTTGAAGATTTAGCAATGAAATTCAGCAACAAAAAAGTCACTAATAGGCAGGTTAGTTAAAGAATTCCCCCTCCCCCTCACTTATCTTAGTTCACGACACCCCACACAAGCTAAATAATATCAAGAGCAACAAAAGAAACCGACTGACGGATAAACAAAGAAGTCACTAAGCAGGTAAGTTAAATATTTAGTTTTTGGTTTATTAAATACAATTATATATAACAATTATACATTTATGTTATTTAAACTATAAATATCGCGAAATAATGTTTTTTCCTCAAAGTGACACACTACCCGAGTTATGCTTAGTTTTTTGGCAAAGTTTGACACACCAAGCTCAAAAGGTTGTCCATCACTGGTATAGGGGGAGATTTTTCCACGCAACTCCCGGCCCAAGTGTGAGGCTGCCTGAACCGAACAGGTCACCCAGCACCTGCTGGTGTCCCTCTGCCCATCAGAGCTGACCAGTGCTCTGCAGGGATCCAGGAGCGGGTATTCGGTGCCAGGTAGCAGACCTTTCCGGGAGATGGGGCCGGGGCCGGGTTGTAGGTGGAAGTTGTGAAGGGCTCACCCGCGGACACACGTCGGTGTTGGTCATTGGGCTGGACTTCACCAGCACTTGGTCTTGAGATGGGGGCTGGCCCAGGCAGTACGTTTGTGAAGTGCCTCTGTGGGTTTTTCCTGAGCCGGCATCCGGACACCCAGAGGGCAACAGGTAAGGGGTGCCATGTAGCTGCAGGGTCTGAAGGGAGAGTTCCAGGGGCCGGTGACAGCTGATCTGTGGTCATTCTGGCTATACCCCCACCACCTGGGCGTTGGGACTGCAGTCTTTTTGCTGAAGATTACACCTGCCAGAGGCGGGAGAGGCTCGTGCACCTGTCTTCTGGCTTGAGTGGCTCTCCCACTGTGGGAGTGCACTGACCACCAGGCTGCAGCTCCTGCATTGAGCGTCTACCCGCTGTTGGGCAGTACATGACTGGTTGTCTGGTTATTCAGGCATTATAGTCGCTGGCTTTTTATATATATACTAGAGGCCCGTTGCATGAAGATTTGTGCAATAGGCCTTTCTTCCCCTGGTTGCTGGCACCCGGGACCCAGGCCTTCACTTTGGCCACTGCCTTCCGTCTTCGCTCCAGCCAGAGCCTTCAGTCTTAGCTCTGGCCAGAGCCTTCAGTCTTCACTCCGGCTGGAGCGCCGCTCCTGTAGCTCCCTCCACCCTCTGCCCTCCCCCTCATAGCAGATGTCCCACCCTGTCCGGCCGCTCTGCACCTGCATGCATGCTGCCTAGAGGCCTGGAGCAGCTGAGGGGGTGGGACCACCACCATCTTTGTTGGGTTAATTTGCATACTCACTCCTGATTGTCTGATGGGCGTTGCAAAGTGACGGTGAATTTGCATATTTCTCTTTTATTAGTGTAGACTAGAGACCCGGTGCATGAGATTCATGCACAGGGGGTCCCCTCAGCCCAGCCTGCACCCTCTCCAATCCGGGACCCCTCAGGGGATGTCCGACTGCTGGTTTAGGCCTGATCAGCAGTCGGACATCCTTTTCTGCTAGCTCCTAACTGCTCACCTGCCTGCCTGCCTGATCACCCCCAACAGCCCCCCCTCAGTGGCCAGGCCTCCCCTATCTGTCCCCTCCCACTGGCCTGGTTGCCCTTTAGTGCCCCCTTGCTGGCCTGGTCACCCCCAACTGCCCCCCTGCTGGTCTGGTTGCCCCCAACTGCTCCCCCTGCCTGGTCGCCCCACGCAGCCTGTGTTCGGTCATCCGTCCAGTTGTTTTGGTCATGATGGCCCCTGGCTTTTTATATATTAGGATTGATAACTCTGGGAGGGAATAAGACAAATCCAATTCATGCATCTGCTAATGGGTCCACACAGAGAGTCTACATTTCTTACTTGAGGACATTCAGTTATTCAGAAAAGTTCATATTTCAACAGGACTATAATCTAGAGACAACCTACATTAGCCTCATGTCAACATGCAAGCGTTCATTATTAAGCAGATTTTGAAAGGTTCACTAAATATTGCACTATGCAATATATGGTCCCTGAGAGCAATTTCCAACCTGTCCTTTGGGAACTAGGACACATTTAAAAGGATTTAGGAGTAGACATTTTTCACTTAAGAAAATCCAATTCAGCATTTTGCCCATTAAGGAAATGGGAAATGTTTCTTTACCAACTCCACTGCATTTGATGGGGGAATCCTCCAGTAAAACATAAGCAATTTTACTGTAGTTATTACAGCAATATATGTATAAGTGGGTGCTTTCTCATCCCCCAAGCTCTTGCAATTATGGAACTGCACAATCTATCATAGCCATTGTTTATAACACCCACATCCCAAGAACACGTTTCTTTTAGTTGAGTAACAGAAGCCAATGCCCATTAAGTACTTAGAGAGTGTCAGGCTTTCGCCAAGTACTTTACAATGATTTATAGTATTTAATCTTCACACCAAACAAAGGAAGTAGTTGCTATCACTATGTGTGCTATATAATCATGAGAATTTTAAGAGGTTAAGAGATCTTTCCAAATACACATAATTAATATGACCCAAGGCTTGGATTTAATCCAATATGTCCCATTGTAAAATCTATGTTGTTAATTCCTAAGTTATGATACCAAGAGGATAACATTAATACTAACATTTTTGTGAGCCAAATATCATTGTAAATTTATATATATTTTAAATGTATATGTCTATTTTTAAATATATATATATATATATATATATATATATATGCTTTTTAAAAAAAATTGGAAACATGAGATTCAACAACATATACACATGTCAAGGATTTAGTCAAATGCTCAGTGAAGGGACCAGAAAAATTGTTAGAGCTTCTTCCAAGAACATTTGAGGAGGAACTTGAGGATTGCAGCATTAAAATTTTAAAATAATAAAATTGGTTACTCTCATATAGGCAATAACATGTAATCCTTTCTTAAATATAAATATAAGCTGGAAAAAATGTGTAAAGCTAACATGAAACTTCACAATAGTGAGCTCAAATCAAGTACAAATGGTTCCTGATGTACAATGGTTTGACTTAGGATTTTTTTGACTTTATGATGGTATGAAAGCAATAGCATTTAGTAGAAACTGTACCTCAAGTTTTGAATTTTGATATTTTGCAGGCTGGCATTATGTGAGACCATCCTTACTCCTGAAGCTGGGTGACAGCAGCAAGACGCAGCTCCCAATTAGCCATACCATCTCGAGTGTGAGCAACTGATGCTCTCCAGTGTGCCATTGTATTAGATCATTTTGTAGGCTAATGCAATTGTCTTGAGCACATTTAAGGTAGACGAGGCCAAGCTCTGATATTTGGTAGGTTAGGTGTATTAAGTGCATTTTTTATTTATATTATTTTCAACTTCTGATTGGTTTATCAGGACATTAGCCCATGTAAGTGGAGGAGCATCTGTAGTAAATTATAAAATCATACCCAAGTTCATTCTCCTAGAAATAAACAATATTTTGTTGGGTCTGCTAATGATTATTATCATCTGATATTTAAGAAATATGTCTCTATCCATCACCAACTTATTTCCAAATTCGATATAATTTTTCTTAAGAATTTTCAAAAGTAATGATAATGTAATGTGTTTCTGCTACATAAGCTCTCCAAAAAGTATATTCTTTGATAAAATTGGGAGATTGCAGAAACTGGATGGAACCTGGGTTGAACCGATAAATAAATTAATATCTGACCATGTGAATTATTTTCCTCATATCAATTCACTAATATGGTGATTAAAATTCCACAAACATTGTTTTTAAATTTTAGTATTTAAGTTTCTAGAAAATTTCTTATATAAATCTTTATTGTTGAGAGTATTACAGATGTTTCCCTTTCCCCCTCCCCATTACCCTCCTCCACCCAGATTCCTCCTGACCCCAGGCCTTTACCAACCTATTGCTTGTGTCCATAGGTAATGCATATATGCATATAAGATCTTTGGTTAATCTCTTCCCACCTCATCCCTTCCCTCTGAGATTTGCCAGTTTGTTCCATGTTTCTATGCCCTGGTTCTATTTCATTAATGTTTATTTTGTTCATTAAATTCCTTGTTCATTTATTTTGATTTTTACATTCAATTGTTGATAGATATGTATTTATTGCCATTTTTTGTTCATATTTTTATTCCTCCTCCTCCTCCTCCTCCTCCTCCTCCTCCTTCTTCTTCTTCTTCTTCTTCTTCTTCTTCTTCTTCTTCTTCTTCCTCTTCTTCAAGCATACCCTTCAACATTTTATGTAATAATGATTTGGTGGTGATGAGCACCTTAAGGTTTTTCTTGTCTGTGAAACTCTTTATCTGACCTTCATCTATAAATGATAGCTTTTCTGGGTAGAGTAATCTTGGTTGTAGGTCCTTGCTATTCACCACTTTGAATTTTTCTTCCCTCTCCCTTCTGGCCTGAAAAGTTTCTGTTGAGAAATCAGCTAACAGTCATATGGGTGCTCCCTTGTAGGTAACTAACTGCTTTTCTCTTGCTGCCTTTAAGATTCTCTCTTTGTCTTTAACCTTTGTCATTTTAATTATGATGTTTCTTGGTGTGGGCCTCTTTGGCTTAATCTTGTTTGGAACTCTCTGCTCTTCCTGGACTTGTAAGTCTATTTCTTTCACCAGATGGGGTGTCATTATTTCTTCAAATAGATTTTCAGTATCTTGCTTTCTCTTTTCTTCCAGCACCCTCATGATACAAATGTTGGTATGCTTGAAGTTGTCCCAGAGGCCCCTTACACTATATTCATAGATTTGGATTATTTTTTTCTTTTTTCTCATCTGATTCGTTGTTTTGCTTCCTCATATTACAAATCACTGATTTGATTCTCGGCATCCTTTGCTCTACTATTGATTCCTTGTAATTTATTCCTCATTTCAGTTAGTGTATGCCGATTTTCTGTCTGGGCCTTTTTCATGTCTTTGATGTTCTAATTTCTTTGAAATTCTTACTAAATCCCTTGAAGCTCTCATTAAATTCCTTGAGCAACCTTATAACCATTGTTTAGAACTCTGTGTCTAGTAGTTTGCTTGCTTCCATTTCAATTAGTTCTTTTCTGGATATTTCTTCTGTTCTTTCATTTGTGACCTGTTTCTTTGTGTCCACATTTTGGCTGCTTCCCTGTTTTTGTTTCTGTGTCTTGAGTAGAGCTGCTATGTATCCTGAAATTGGTAGAGTGGCCTTCTTTAGTAGGTGTTCTGTAGGGCCCAGTGACTCAGCCTCCCCAGTCACCTGATCTGGGCACTCTAGGTGTGCCCCTGTGTGGGCTGTGTGCACTGTCTTGTTGTAGTTGAATCTGATTGCTGTTGTCATCAATGGGAGAAATTGAACCTCAGTCCAATTGGCTGTGATGACCAGCTGTGACTGCAGTGGAAGAGCTGCTGTACAGGAGATGTCCCTATGGAGCAGGACTTACTTCAGTGTGTCACTTGTGTATGTGTAGAGTTGTAATCTTGGGTGGTCTGAAGCTGTCCATTGGGTGCACTAGCTCTGAGGCCCTCTGGGAGTTGCAAAGCCAACCACTGCCTATGTCCTGCCTAGGGCCATCCATCAGGAGCTACAGAGCAATCTTCAGATGGCTGGCACTTATGTTGAGCTTAGAAGTGTCCAGGAGAGGCCAAGTGTTGAAACAATGCAGGCTGTGCCAGGGTAGTGCCTGCTAGTGTCAGATCTGGGGGCCTCTTATTGAGAGGAATGGGACATGTTGACACCAGCTGCTGCTTGCTTGAGAGATTTTAGGAAAGTCTGAAGCCTGAGCCAAGACAAGTCATTCATATGGAAAAGCTGCTACAAATAGCTTGGGTGGGGCTGCAAATTGGTAGTGCAGGATCTCATAGAATCACCATGGTGGGGCATACAGTGTGAGCCAGGTTGATGGAGACTCAGCCAGTTCTGTGGTGGAGGGTGGAGGGGAGGTTTCAGCACAGGAACAATGACCCCTGCAATTACCCCTATCTGGGAGAAAGCCTCTCCCAAGTTCCTGCCTTGATGCCAGACAATCCGGTTCCTCCCCATATGTCCCTGGGTTCCCCAAAGCCACCTGTCACTGGAGCCTAGAGGGAGTGAGTCTGAGTAAGTCTGTGTGCTGGCCTTTTAGGAGGAATTGCCTGGGGCTCCGACAGCAGCCTCCATGTCTCTCAGCCACAATCCCCACTGGTTTTTGCAGCCCAAAGCTACTAGGGTTTCTCTTCCCAGCACTGGAACCCTGGGCTGAGGGGCCTTGTGTAGGGCTGAGACCTCTTGTTCCTCATAGGAGGTTTTCACAGCTGAAATATCCCTCCCAATTAAAAACACACTATATGTGGTTGTAGGACCAGTCCATCCCATGCCTCCACTCCCCCTACCAGTCTCAATGTGCTTTCTTCTTTACTTCTCTAGTTGTAAGACTTCCATTCACCCAGCTTTCATGTGGTTTTGAATGATGGCTGTTCTGTATTTTAGTTGTAATTTTGATGTGGCTGTGGGAGGCAGTGAGCACTGTGTTTACCTACACCACCATCTTGGTTCTCCTCTTTCATTCTTTTAATTGTGAATAATGGTTTAGATTTTGGAGACTATGAATGTATTAATTGTGTTGCACTAATTATATCTGATATAAAATTTGAAAACAAGTGAAAGTGATACTTCATTTATGTGCTAATTTTTATTTTACTTATCCTTCATATCAGTGATGTGAAATAATAAACTCATTTGAAGTTGTTCCTGAAATATGACAGAAACCATGTATATAATCTCTGGGTGTACCTGCCTCTAAGATAACTCATCATGAAAATGATGTGGTTTGTTTACCAAAATCTTCTAGTCTTCACTAACTGGGACAGAGATTTGGTCATGTTAATAAAGCGAGATGAGATCAGTGTTATAAGGGTAGACTCGGAGAAGGACATGCAGCCAGGCTTACAAGAGGTCAGATTTGTGACTGCCATGTTTGCCACTCCTCATTAGAAATGCAGCTGCTTGGGAATGTAAAAGTCCATCCTTTGGCTCATACTATTTCCATGTGAAAAAAAGGTGAAGTTAAACTATAATTCAAGGGTTGTGGGTAACCGAGGCTTTGACACAAAAGCTAATAGATGATGTTTAAAATATGTGCCTGCTTCTGGTGGTGGGGCCTGACACGCCCATTCACACTGTGGCCTCCCTCCCCTGGACCATCCCTGGAGAAGCACTTGCCAACATGGCTTTTGGAAAT
Organism: Cnephaeus nilssonii; assembly: GCF_951640355.1. NCBI lineage: Eukaryota > Metazoa > Chordata > Mammalia > Chiroptera > Vespertilionidae > Cnephaeus > Cnephaeus nilssonii. The sequence goes on from NC_137081.1 coordinate 90,629,081, forward strand.
CTACTTGCCCTTTGCTTGCAAGTGATTTATGGTATGGTTTTGCCATTAGCTAAATTAGCTACCTGTTATCTACTAAGTGAAAGTCCATTCTTACCTGAAAAGGCTCATCTTCATTTTCATATGGGTAGGCATTAGAGCTTAAGGGCAAATATGAGGCTTTGAATGTTCTCTATTTACCACTCAACTTTCAATTAATTGATGAAAAAACTGACAGCAGGAGAAGATGGAATAATTCATCCAAAGTGATGAAGTATGGAGTAGAATCCAGGTTTCATGGAATAATGCTTTTGTTAGCCACTGTTCCCACACTGTCACATGTAATACCGATTAAGAGCATAAAATGAATACATTTTTTTGGCCCAGTTTTTAACCTGCCCATCAACTTACAGAAATAATGAAGATTATTACTTAAATAAATTGGTAGGAAGCAGGAGCCCAACTAGCAGCATCAGCAGTAACTGATCTGTGAAAGGCTCATCAGGACATTACAATGAAATTCTACCAGTGACTCTGAGAGAAGTGCTGCTGTTGCCTCTGTTTCCCTGAACTCAGTGCTGTTGCAGTCCATCACCTAGCTATCCTGCCAGATCCAATTTGCATACCTTTCTCCACCTTGTCCACCTGGAAAATATTTTCTAATCTTTCCATATAGAGAAGTCAAGTGTTTCTCCCTGTGAAGCCGCTCCAAACACGTGTCCCTGGAATTTATCTATATTGGCCTGTGTGTCACACTAAACTTACTCACAACCATTATGTTACTTGTATATCTCACTGCATATCTCTCTCTTTAAAAATATGATTAGTAGGAAACGTATTAAAGACACAGATTCATATCTACTTCCCAAACAAATGCAAAATAGATTCACAATAAATTGTTGATAAGACAATAGGATTCTGAAAAACATAATTCTACACATCACCTCAACTTTTCTTCTTGTTCTTCTGCATGTGCTTGTTTGTTTGTTGATTTGTTTTGTCTGTTGTCCTTATATTTCTGCACATAAGATAGAGCCTTTTGCCCTCAGTAAGCACACAGTGAAATCTTACTAGTGCTACAATAAAAACAATTACACATTGCATTTCTTTCTTCCTTTGTCTCAAGAATACGTACTACAGAATACCTTTTGCGACCTTGCTGATTCAAATAATATCTCCTGAAAAATATAGACCACTGATCTTAAGTGGTTCTTATTATGCCAGACTGTGCTTAGATTAGGCCAATTTTGTATCTTAGATTAGGTCACTTTTATCCTTGCATTTTATCCTTATTATGAGCAGTGTTGGAAATAACACATTTCACAATGTTCAGAAAAAATTATTTATAACTTGGAAATTGGAATAAAGGTGATCAACTTAAGAACAAGTGTACCTAAAATTTTTCATTCATTAGAATGCACTTTATTCAAAATACTATTTTATTTTTGTTGTTAATCTTTACCAAAGGATATTTTTCTCATTGAATTTTAGAGAGAATGGAAGGGAAGGAGGGAGGAAGAGAAAGAGAGATAGAGATAGAGATAGAGAGAGAGAGAGAGAGAGAGAGAGAGAGAGAGAGAGAGACATCGATTGGTTGCCTCCCACACATGCAGGATCAAACCAGGTACCTAACCTGCCCTTGACTGGAAATTGAACCTATGACCCTTCAGTGCACAGGCCAATGCTCTAACCATTTCACCATACTGACCAGAGCTCAAAACACTATATATATTTAAAAAATCAATACATATTATTGATTTTTTACAAAGAGAGGAAGGGAGAGGAATAGAGAGTTAGAAACATCAATGAGAGAGAAACATTGATCAGCTGCCCCCTGCATTCCCCCTACTGGGGATTGAGCTTGCAAACAAGGTACATGCCCTTGATTGGAATTGAACCTGGGACCTTTCAGTCCATGGCCCAACGCTCTATCCACTGAGCCAAACCGGTCAGGGAAAAACACTATATTTTATTACAGTTCCTAGACTTAGTGAGGTTGAATGCTAATTTTTCACCTTTTTCTTTTTCTAGTAGAAATGCAAATGCCAGGCACAAAAGGTAATCCTGAGGAATATGGTTTATTGCTCTATAAAGTATGTAACCAAGTGACTGTACCTGAGTCTGTCTTCCATTAAACTGCCATTAAAAACTCAGCTCTTTAACTGTTCTTTGAACTTCCTTTCCCTTGTTACTGTTTACATAATAAAATAATTAGTTGAATAAAATATTTGACAAGGGTTTATTTTGTAGGAGAGTCCTTTTTTCTTCGTTTTGTTTACTTTTGAAATTATACCTTAACACCCTTCATTTTGTTTGGGGTATATTGATTATAGGATCAAAGGACAAAGGATTCAGAATGGTGCTCTCATTCACTTGTCTACTTTTAGTATGTTGCAAGGCATTGCAGCCTTTATGTGCCTGGTTAAATGGATTTATAAATTATAGAGTCTAACTTCAACTAAAATAATTTTGCAAAATGGACATGTAATTTGAAATGATACTTTTAAGGAAACTGTAAATTAAAGATTATATTAATTAATGCAAACTAAACTAACAATAAAGATTGGCAGAGCTGACACTTCTAATTCTAATGAGAATTCTTCATTGAAACATAGAGGTTAAAAAAATGAGAATCTAATTAGATATAGCAAAATGTCAGCAAAAGCATTCAAAATCATAATATCTACTTGAAATGCAGATACAAATCCATAACCAGCATTATTAACAAGAATCATGCCTAAGTGGATATTTTATAAATTGTTCCTTGGTGAAGGGTATTTTTCATATATGATAATCATTAAAAACAATATCAAAATAAATTGAACTTAGAACAAGCTTTTGAAAATGCTATATTAAAATGTTAAAGCAATATTTTCAAAAGTAATTCAGAATAAGCACTAAATATGAATATGTGTGTGTCACATTTATATGAAGTAATCACACTATATGAAGTCATTGTATGCACATACATTCAAGCTACAGGGATTTTTGACCTAAAAGACATTAACTTTCAAAAGATTTAATTCCAACTTTATTTTATTATTTAAAACATTCTTTTATGAATATTTGTAAGATATACTACATGTTAGTACAACAGGCCATGCATCCTATCTAATAAAAGAGTAATATGCAAATTAACCATCACTCTGCTACACCCACCAGCCATGCCCACCAGCCAATCAGGAGCGAATATTCAAATAAACCTAACCAAGATGTCTACGGCCACAGAGAGCAGGAGGGAGGCTTGGGTTTCCCCGGCAATGGAGGAAGCCAAGCTTTCCTCCTGCCCTTGCCGGCCAAGGCCTCCACTCAAGGCTACAAAGTTTTAATTATAGAAGATACATAAGTCCCAATAGAAATGGCTGCTGCCACGGAGCAAGCAGAAGGCTTGGCTCCACTCCAGGATACAAAGTTTCAATTGTAGAAGATAAATAAACCCCAGATACCAGGACCTCCGCTTGGGTCGCCAGGGGGCATGGCCGGCCTGAAAACCACCACAGGCCCCTCGCCCAGGTCGCCCCATGCCCCAAGGGAACACCCACCCTGATCCGGGACACCCTTCAGGGCAAACCAGCCGGCCCCCACCCATGCACCAGGCCTCTATCCTATCTAATAAAAGAGTAATATGCAGATTGACCATCACTCCCACTCACAAGATGGCTGCCTCTATGTGGTCAAAGATCCTGCCCCCATGTGGACACAAGATGGCCACCACAAGATGGCCTGCAGGGGAGGGCAGTTGGGAGGGACCAGGCCTGCAAGGGAGGGCAGTTGGGGGCAATCAAGCCTGCAGGGGAGGGCAGTTAGGGGTGACAAAGCTGGCAGAGGATGGAAGTTGGGGGTGACCAGGCCTGCAGGGAAGGGCAGTTGGGAGGGACCCAGGCCTGCAGGGGATAGCAGTTGGGGGGATCAGGCCTGCAGGGGAGGGCAGTTAGGGGCAAATAGGCTGGCAGGGGAGCAATTAGGCATCAATCAATCTGGCAGGGGAGTGGTTAGGGGGTGGTCAGGCTGGCAGGCAGAAGCAGTTAGGGGCAATCAGGAAGGCAGGCAGGCGAGCAGTTGGGAGCCAGCAGTCCTGGATTGTGAGAGGGATCCCAGATTGGAGAGGGTGCAGGCTGGGCTAAGGGACACTCCCCACACCCCTGCATGAATTTCATGCACCGGGCCTCTGGTGTAATTATAAACATGTGTCTATTGGAACACTTTAGAGTTGTGTTTTTTGGTTTGCTCTACTGATAGGGTCTGCTATCCAAAAGTTTGTAGAGTATTTCTCTGGGGGATTAGTGGCTAATCCTATCTAATAAAAGAATAGTATGCAAATTGACCACACCTCTGCTACACCCACAAGGCATGCCCACCAGCCAATCAGGAGCAAGTATGCAAATTAATCCAACCAAGATGGCTGTGGCCATGGAGCGAGCAGGAGGCATGGGTTCCCCCGACAATGGAGGAAGCCAAGCTTCCCACACACCTTGGCCGGCCCTGGACTCCACTCAAGGCTATAAAGTTTCAATTATAGAAGATAAATAAATCCCAACAAAAATGGTGGCAGCCACGAAGCTGGAGAGAGCAGTAGGCTTGGGTTGCCCCCAGTGATGGAGGAAGCCAAGCTTCCTGGCCTGCCTTGGCCTCCGATCAAGGCTACAAAGTTTCAATTGTAGAAGATAAACAAATCCCAGATACCAGAGCCTCTGTTTGGGTCACTGGGGGTGTGGCTGACCTGCAAACCACCACAGGCCCCTCGCCCAGGCCACCCCACACCCCAAGGGAACCCCCACTCTTATCTGGGACACCCTTCAGGGCAAACCAGCCAGCCCCCACCCATGCACCAGGCCTCTATCTTATCTAATCCTATCTAATAAAAGAGTAATATGCAAATTGGCTGTTACTCCAACACACAAGATGGCTGCCCCCATGTGGACACAAGATGGCCACCACAAGATGGCCAGCAAGGGAGGTAGGGCAGTTGGGAGGAACCAGACCTGCAGGGGAGAGCAGTTAGGGGTGAGCAGGCCATCAGAGGAGGGAAGTTGGGGGCGACTGGGCCTGCAAGGAAGGGCAGTTGGGGGGGACTCAGGCCTACAGGGGAGAGCAGTTGGGGGATACCAGGCCTGCAGGGGAGGGCAGTTAGGGGTGACCAGGCCTGTAAGGGAGGGAAGTTAGGGGTGACCAGGCCTGCAGGGGAGGGCAGTTAGGTGCAATCAGGCTGGCAAGGGAACAGTTAGGCACCAATCAGGCTGTCAGGGGAGTGGTTAGGGGATGATCAGGCTGGCAGGCAGAAGCAGTTAGGGGCAATGAGGAAGGCAGGCAAGTGAGCAGTTGGGAGCCAGCAGTCCTGGATTGTGAGAGGGATGTCCCAGATTGGAGAGGGTGCAGGCTGGGCTGAGGGACACACATCCCTCCCCGTGCACAAATTTTGTGCACCGGGCCTCTAGTTTCAAAATAAATATAAAACACTGAGACTGACACTGCATATGTACTAGGCCTTGTGTGATTTATAAAGACCCAGAAGACAATCCGACGGTCCTCACAGGGGACAGGGAAGAACAGAATGATAGCATTGGAGGCAAAGAGCCTTCTGACTGTTTCTATGCTCCCCATACTTGCTGTGTTTGCCTCTTGCTCACCTTACCTGGTTCACACAGCTCCGGGAGCAGATGGTCGGCCATTCTTCCTGAAGCTCTGCATTCACAGACTGCCTCTCCAAAAGGGTGAGTAGAATAAACTCTGAAGGATGCTATCCCAATTTTGTTTGGTTTGAATTTGAATTCTAGTTCTCTTTACCTTTATGGCATTTTTTTCTTGCCATGCTCCTAATATTTTTTGACACTAACAAGCAAACTGTAGTTCGCCAGCCCCACATAACATGGCATGCTTCCAGGGTTGACTGGATTTTCATGTGCTCTGCTGAGTATGTTCTCTATCTCCATTTACCAACTTCTTACATATATTTCAAAACTTGGTTTCAGTTTTTCCCCATCAAGTGTGTATGTGTGTATGTTTCAAAATATTTTCCAAAGTAAATTCTGAAGAATAATAAAGAGGCTTATGATGAAGGCAAATTTTTGGGAAGCATAGAGCTATTAGCTGAGAATGTATAGATTGCAAAGTGTTAAGTCCAAAATGGTTTACTAACATTTAGGAAGAAACGGAAAGAAAAAGCATTAGGAGGAAAATGAGAGAAATCCCTAAGAGACATAGGAGAAGTCCGGAGAGCGTCTTGCAGAGAAGCTAAAGGAAGGAGCTCTTTCGGGGAAGAAGAATGGCCGAGCACTAGCCAAGTACCAGACAGGCTCAGAAAATTCAGAAAAGCCTCAAATATTTCAAAAATAAAATTTATTGGTGACAGTAAGAGCAACATTTGTTATGGTGGACTAAGAAGTAAAGGGAAGGTGAAGACATAACTGAGAATTCAGACTAATTTTCAACTTCCTGGGTAAGGAAGAAATTACATAGAACAAATGATTGAGTGAAAGGTGGACATAAAATGTTTTGATATTATTGTTCTTTTAAAAGTATAAGATAACTATGAATTTTCTGGGTTAAGAAAAAAGTATAAAAGTATATGTAAAAAAAGAGAATGGATATAGAGGGGACAGAAGGCATATAGAAAAGAAGAAGCACTAAAGAATGTGGGGAAAAACATAAAAAGATGCTTTCTAACAGAACAAGAAAAGAGGAATGGAAAGAATAAGCAGAGAAGTTGGAAGGTATTCTATCATAGACTCTTTAATTTCCTCAAAAGAGCTCTATCTGATTTCCACACCTACCCATAAGTATGACCATGGAGTCATTGGCTTTCTTCTTGTATATACTTTTTCTAGTGCACTCTAAATGCTAATTATTAAGGAATGCATTTTCACACAACAACCGCCTTCAATTAGTTATGAATTCTCTGAGGTATTTCACTGTGTCTATCTGTCCCTGCATGTTAAGCACCATACACTGTGCCCAACATATTTTAGGCTCTTAATGTAAGCTTTCTTTTGGGGAATGATAAAAAGTGTGTAATATATATTGTAATGCATGACACATTTTATCAATACTGTTGAAATTCTGAAAAATCAGATATTTGCAGTTAGGCATTTCATCAATGAGAAACTGATTTAATCTTATATATCTAGTTCTCTATTAATCTATCTATCTATTCATTTATTTATAGGTGAAGATATGAAGATATTGAAGTCCTAGGGCACCTTGAGGTATTTACAGGACAGCTCATCTGCCTGTGGGTAAAGTCTGTTTTCCCTTCAGGTCTGAAGCCTTACACTTGACTTCATTAGTACCCATTTCAACCAACTATCCTAAATTGACCAAAACAATCCTTAGATAATCAAGACTCAATGCCCTTTGGCAACACACACACACACACACACACACACACACACACACACTTAAATAAAAGATAGTGCAATAAGAAGGGGTAAGTTAATAAAATATTTGTTTGAAATTGGAGTTTTCTGGTCTGTGAGAATGAATATCACCATCTGGAAAGTAAAATTATTAAAAATACAGTTAAGGACAGTGGCAAGAAAATAAAAATAATAATTTAAGAGTAGTTTCCTAAATAAAACCATTATTCCTCAAAGCAAAACTTTTTAAAAGAAACTGAAATAGTACTTGGTTCAAAGCTCTCCTTGCACATTGATGATAAACCAAGAACAAAATAACATTGATAAAAGTCGATGTTTTCATCATTGAAGTCACAAAGGATTTCATGTTTTTCTTTCTATAAGATTAAAAAAAGCAGCTCACAACGCAACAGTTATTATACCTAAATAGTCTTATTTTAATCCTTCTTAAGGGTGGGAGTGTGATTTTATAGTAGAAACCAATTCCTGACAGAGAACTGTATTAACTGAGAAAAATTGATCTTACTTTTTAAATAAATATGATGGTGAATTTATGTGACAAATTTTGAAGTGATATGTAAACAGAGCTCATTATTATAAATCTCATACAGTGCCTTTCAGATAAATTCTGACTATCCCTGGTAATTTACCAAGAAGCTGGAGGGTCAGTTTCCACTAGTCACTGCGGAGCAGGCCATGGAACAAACCAGCCACGCAAGGTTGCCCCCCTGCAAGCTCTCTAAAGGACATACTGAGGATTCCAGTAAACACTCAGGGGGCTGCATTTGCACAGACTTGTTTGGAAAGGCCAAGGAATAATTAGGGGTGCCACCTTCAACACTCCCCTAAGTCTCCCCTAAGTTGGAATTCCGATAAACAGGGCAGGCGGCCTTCCACACACTTCCCTTTTATCAGAATGATCTCCTTACAAACTTTCCAAGTCTCATGCTTCCCCACATTTGTCTATACATAAAATTATCGATAAAACAGTCCTTCCATTGATTAGATTTGTAAATTTAGACAAGAATTACTCTAAGCTTCAGTTTTCTTATATGAAAAAAAAAATAATGTCCATATATTTAATTTACAGGAATGTAAGATACTAAGTACTCTATGAATGGAATATATGTTTGTCATAACCATGTTATGACGATGATTTATATTATGCTTTTCAAAGTATTTTCCCAGTTATTTATTTTAACATCAATGAAGCCTGAGGATGACTAGAGCTGCATTACTATCCCAGGTGCAGAAAGGAAGCTCTGTCTTATAGCATTAATGCATGAGAGAACTGGGACAGATGTCAGTCACTCCTTCCTTCTAGTTTGGTTTTTCCCCACACCCCATGTTTCTTTTTCCTAACAAATTGATTCATAAGAGAATTGTATTTGTTGTGCTATTGTGTGTTCTAAGATTCTTATATCTCCCATGTCACTAAACATAAATCCTTTATAAATGGAACTTTCTTCAGCCAGACTCTTAATTCTACTCCATTGCTGCTCAGCCACCGCCCAACAATTTTTTCCTGCTTCATATGTTAGCACCTTCTTTCTTTCTCACCCTTTGATTAGAAAATGTATTTTGTACTGGATGAGCTTATGCAGAATATTCACGTTCCTTGATCTACCACTTCCCTTCCACAGGAAGGGAGGAAGGAAAAGTAGGTAGCTTTCTCATAGCTTTATTTACCACAGCCATGCGTCAGAGTCCCAACATTTAAAGCAGTTGTGTTCTCAGTAAAGGCCTATGGTTTCAGGGTTGTTAATTCCTTCATTTTCACCCTCCCTGCTCAGCTTGCTGCATGGTTTCCAAGTTTATGTTCTCACCAATCTAGGGGTGAGATAAAGAAAATAAAGCATCCCCCTCAGTACCTTCTAAGAGGGATAGAATTCTTTCCAGGAGACTGTACTTTGTCTTGTCGGCCAGGACTGCACCCCATGCCCATCCCCAAAGCTCTCACTGCCATGGGAGGTAGCATGGCCAGCACAGTCTTAGGTTAATCCACACACCTCCCGGACTGGACAGGAATGCAACCTCCCTGAAGCAAAAGCCTTCTCCCCTCGGTACTTGAAAATAATTAAGGTCCAGTTTCATGGAAAGTAGGTCAAAGAGCCAGCAGTGCCTGCCATGGGATACTCACGTCTCCAGTGGGATATGTCACAAAAGTAATGTTTTCCCAAAATTTCACATTGACCTAATTTCTCCTCCGTTTTCTCCATTATGGCTTGTTTAGAGCAATCAGTAATCAGATGGAATGCCTTGCCTTGGGCTTGCTAAGAAGATTGTTTTAGATATTGCTATCTATATAGTAGAGGGACCTTGGACAATTTATTTATTCTCTCTAATCTTCTGTGTGGGCCCATGAGCAAGTACTCACTCAATATTTATCATTACGGGCTCTTGTTATTTGTAGCAGTACATCCCTTCTCTCTCTTCCACCACCCTACTCAATGTCCACATTTCCCATTTTTGTGGTGCCTTCTGGTGCACTAGCTCTTATTAGCAGCTTTGCAGAAGCTATTGCTCCAAGTACCTTTTTTTCTTCGCCTTATCATTAAATTATAATTCTATTACTGTTGGCTTTTTGAAATGCATCTGCCAGATAACCTATTAAAATAATTTGCATGTTTATATTGTTTCCCAGTAGAGATGCTAAAAACAAAGAGTTTTGATTGTCCCAGAAATTCAGTTTCAACTGCAACAAAAACTGACTGAAAAGGTTATTAGTCTCTGAATTAGCTACTGAGAGAGCTTTGAAGTCATCGTCCCCAGAGATATTTTATAAAAAGCTAAGTGTGCCTGTGACAATTTGGAAAATGTTAACTGTCTAGAGGGGAGAAAGGAGATAATTCTTAAGTTGTATACCCAATTATATCCAGATTGTTCCAAGACACTGAATCTCTTATTGAGCACACAGATTGACCAGTTTGTGAGAGTGGCCAAAAACCCGGAGACCTTTGGGGACATGAGGGTAACGTTAGGTCCCCCCCCCTCCCACACACACCTGCTGAACAACCCTGAAGCTCCAAGGCTGTGTGCAGTCGCCTGTGCTGCCCTAGTCCTCCAGGGAGCCGGCCTCACCGAGAGGACCGAGGGACCATGTTCCCCAAACTGCCATCCAGAAACTTTATCTTTTCTTTTTCTTTTAATTTAAATTCTTTATTGTTTAAAGCATTACATATGTCTCCTTTCCCCCCACCCCGAAGCGGATGAGTGGATTAAAAACTATGGTAAATCTACACAATGGAATACTACGCTGCTGTAAAAAAGAAAGAACTCTTATCATTTGCAACAGCATGGATGGACCTGGAGAACATTATGCTAAGCGAAATAAGCCAGTCAGAGAAAGATAGATATTACATGTTATCACTCATTTGTGGAATATAATGAACTACATAAACTGATGAACAAAAACAGATCCAGAGACACAGAATCATCAAACAGACCATCAAACCTCAGAGGGAAGGAGCGAGAGGGTTGGAGGGGGAGGGGGAGTAAGAGATCAACCAAGTAACTTGTATGCATTCATTTAAGCATAACCAATGGACACAGATAGTAGAGGAGTGAGGGCATGTGCTGGGGTTAGGGGTGGCCCGGGAGAGGTCAATGGAAGATAAATAATCCAATAAAAAATGGGCAAAGGACCTAAATAGACACTTTGCGAAAGTGGACATACAGAAGGCCAAAAACATATGAAAACATGCTCAAAGTCACTAATCATCCAATACATGCAAATCAAAATAACAATGAGTTACCATCTCACACCTGTCAGAATGGCTGTCATCAACAAATCAACAAATGACAAGTGCTGGCGAGGATGTGGAGAAAACGGAACCCTCATGCACTGCTGGTGGGAATGCAGACTGGTGCAGCCTCTGTGGAAAACAGTATGGCATTTCCTAAAAAAAATTAAAAGTAGAACTCCCATTTGACCCAGTAATCCCACTTCTAGAAATATATCCCAAGAAATCAGGAATTTTATCTTTTCAATCACGGAAGTGTTGTTTGCAGTGTGTCAAAGGTGAGTGAGTTTTGGAATTAAATCATGCAATTTTGAGGAAACTCATTTTTCTCATTTATGAACTACAACAAGCATTAAATTCTATAAATGTGTGAAGCAGCCTGGGATGTTGTCAATTCCCTATTAAAGTTATTTCTTTAGTTTTTCATTTCATGTCCCAGGAGTGCTGGTCATAGACTAGTTAAGTTGCAGGATCCCTGGGGAGCAGGGCCTGGGGCCTGTCCATGGGAGGCCTTCGTGCTGCAGCTCAGGGAGTGGCAGGAGGGAAGGCGGTCCCTGAGCAGCGTAGACACAAGCAAATACAAGGGGATTTGCAAACAGTGTGGGTGTACAGTCTTGAGAAAACACACACCATTGCTTGATTTTATGGACACATCCTCCAGAGAGGCCCTGTGTAGCCACCATAACTAGAAACCGTCCTGCACAGAAAGGAAGGGATCGGACTCTATGTGTGCCTCTTTCACAGCCTGTTTCCTCTTTATTCCCAAGAGGCTCTTTCAGGTCAGGTTACCCAGTCCCTCCAGAAGGCTTCCAGAAAGTCAGATCCCAGAGCTCCCGTTTTATCTCAGCTGCTGCCTTATCTGATTTCAGAAGGAGGGAGAAGCCCAGGCCCCCTTCTTTCTGCAACTGCTGAGTCTTCATCCTCAGCTGGGCCGTGGCCATGGCCATGCTACTGTGCGCCTTTAGGGCACTTCTTTGGGGAATCGGGGCAGGTGTATATGAAAAAGCCTGTGCAGCTTCTTCATGGTGCTCCCATTTGGACATAGGAATGAGGTCATCAGCTGAGGATGGGAATGGGGAAGTCTGTGCTAGAATCAGAGGTGGGGAATGTCCCGCCCAGGGTCATACTAGGCCTGCGAAACCATTTGGTCTGGCCCTGCCATGGCATTAGATGTGAGTTAATTAAATGTTTGACTTAATATAGCAGGCTAATTTTTAAGTTGATAATTTTGTATAAATATCCAAATGGCCCTTGGCAATAAAAAAGTTCCCTATCCCTGTGCTAGATGTTTGAAGAAGAAGGGGAGAGTGTGACATCATTGTCTAGAAGAAAGGGAGACTGAAGTGACTCTGACAGTGCAGTAGAACTACTTTTTTGTTAGAGGGAGAGAGAGAGGGAGAGGGAGAGGGAGAGGGAGAGGGAGAGGGAGAGGGAGAGGGAGAGGGAGAGAGGGAGAGGGAGAGGGAGAGGGAGAGGGAGAGGGAGAGGGAGAGAGGGAGAGGGAGAGGGAGAGGGAGAGGGAGAGGGAGAGGGAGAGGGAGAGGGAGAGGGAGAGGGAGAGGGAGAGGGAGGGAGAGGAGGAAAGGAAGAGAGAGAGGGGGAGAGGGATGGGGAGGGAGACAGGAGAGAGAAGGAGGGAGAGAGGGAGGGAGAGAGGGAGGGGGAGAGGGAGAAACATTGTTGGGCTGTCTCCTGGACTCTCCCTACTGGGGATGAAGCCAGCAACCTGGGCATGTGCCCTGACTGAAAATTGAACCAGCAACCTTTCTGTGCATGGGACGGTGCCCAACCAACTGAGCCATATGGGCCAGGCCTAGTATAACTACTTTATCAAGAGAGCAGGTAGTACCAGCAGTCAAGGCTTCTCACTGATTATGGAGCTGAGGCTTAAGGAATCACGGTATGTGGGGCATGCATGGACTAGTGAAGCATACTAATGATCCCTCCTTTGGGAAAACTGCTGTTTGAAACTGCTGTTTTGGAGTTCTCTGCTATTTCTTGCTAGTCCCTTGTTCCATAAGTCAACTCTTATTTTTAGATGGTCTCTTATTCTGTAAAATTAACTTTGTTTTTTAGCTTGAATAATAAAAAAGATAAACTTAACTGTCTGACCTTGCAAGCTAGCCATCTAAAGGGGCTGATATGCTGATACTGATAATAATTCTCATATCCTCATGCCAAGTGTTTGTTCATTATGTATCCAAGGTTACAGGTGTCTGTATAGATATGATATGTACTCAAGGTTACAAGTTGTCTGTATAGATATGACAGGTGTTTGTTAGATATGATATATACTCAAGGTTACAAGCTGTCTGCAAAAATATCTTACACAAAGACCTAGAAGGATATAAGAAGGGAATACTCCTTTCTGTGGTTGTTCAGAATTTGACAGAGGTATTCTGCTCTGAACCCATGTGCAATAAAGATGATTCCTAACTAACTGGCTCATTAAGTCGTCTTGTCTAGGTGGCTGATTGACAATACTACACTAGGTTCCTATACAGATTATTACTATCAGTATTTGTACCACATGCATCAGTTTTCCAAGAAGGTTAGTAAATATTGATTGATCAATAATGTATACCACTAGAAGATATTAGGAGAGAAAGAATACAAGAAAATATAAATGATTAGTTTTCTATTGAATACCTAAAAATCACGCTTGGGGGATAAAAATAAGAAGATAAACAATTCAAAGCATAATATCAGTAGAAATTTAGTAATCCATATAAGTGGCCCAGCCCAGGGCACTAGGTAGGATTTAAGGAGCAGTGATGATGGGAACGGGGTCACGGAGGCCAAGCCACGGCAGGCAGAAGTGTGGCTGTGAGGAAGTACGCTAAGTGCCTCTGGTTTCTCATAAGTAAATGTGGCTGATGAGATGAACTCTTGGAGTTAAACTACGAGGAATGATTTGTGAAAACAGGATGGGGTTAGGTATTAGAGTGTTTTGAAGGACAGAGTCGGTATCGGGGCATTTTCTTACTGACCATGAAGCTCTGCATGATAATTCACTAAGTTTGTTTTTAAAGGCTAAAGCTTTCTGAGGACATACTTTATGCTGTTACTGTTTTAAATGTCTTAACTCACTGAATTACTTTAACAAACTTTACTCTCAAAAATGGTGCAATAGTTTAAAAGGTCTTAATGTAACTGGACAACCACGGGGGTCTGTGCTGCCTGTCACTACTCCAGCCAATCAAGCAGAGACAGGGTTGAATCATTATGAGCGTTTCTTCCAATACTGCGGGCAGCATGGGAGAGCAGCAGGTCATCCACAAACATCTGCTCACTCCCCACCATAAGCCCGCTGCCTATATAGGTAGAACTACAAAGGAAAAGTAGGCAAAAGGGCAGTTTACAGATATGCACAAGGACTAGTGGTCTTCAAAGGGCTTAGTGATATTCAAGGGCTGGGGTTACATGGGGAAATAGCCAAAGGGAGTCCCAAATGGGCAATTAACAGGTAAGCAGGCTGGAGGTCTGAAAAGGCCTGCAGGTGTGCAAAAAGGGCTGGAGATCTTCAAAGGGCCATGACAACAGGCAGCTCCAAATGGGGAGGAAGGGCTGTGTCTCCAGGTCAGCTCCAGCCAGGCTGGAATGTGCCTTCTTTAATCAGAATAAGACAATCATGGTTAACAGAGCATGATTAATATTTCTTACAATACTAGCTGGTTCCCCAACATTCTATTTCTGCCCCCTTTCATTAAGATATTCTGAGAAATGTATCTGTGAGGATAAGTTAGAGATACAGAAAGTGTATATTTCCAAAGACACCTAGGTGAAAAGCAAGAAAAGCAGGGTAATCAAAACTGGACCTCCTTCTTGACTGAGCATACTACAGAGCAGAGCCAGAGATCAATTCCCTGCTGGTCCCTGCTGGTGGCCTCTGTAGCCATGAGCAGCGGTCCAGTATTCTGGGTTTCTCGTCCGGTTGGGTTGATACTGACCTTAATCCCAGAAGATGTTCCCTTGGTAGCTCTCCTCTGGTGCATTATATGTAGACTAGAGGCCAGGTGCACAAAATTTATGCACTCGGGGGAGGGGGTCTCTCAGCCCGGCCTATGCCCTCTCTCAGTCCAGGAGCCCTCGGGGGATGTCTGACTGACAGCTTAGCGCCACTGTGCTCACCAGCCATGAGCCTGGCTTTTGGCTGAGTGGTGCTCCCCTTGTGGGAGCACACTGATTACCAGGGGGCAGTTCCTGCATTGAGTGGGATCAGGCCAAAACCAGCTCTCCAACATCCCCTGAGGGGTCCCAGATTGCGAGAGGGTGCAGGCTAGGCTGAGGGACCCCACCAGTGCACAGTTGGGGCTGGGGAAGGACATGGGAGGTTGGCCAGCCAAGGAAGGACTGCGGGAGGGCTCCAGGGCATGTCCAGCCCACCTCGCTCAGTCCCGATCAGCCAGACCCCAGCAGCAAGCTAACCTACAGGTTGGAGTCTCTGCCCCCTGGTGGTCAGTGCACGTCATAGCTAGCAGTTGAGCGGCCTTAGCATATTATTAGCATGTTACACTTTGATTGGTTGAATGGACGACCGGATGACTGGACACTTAGCATATTAGGCTTTTATTATATAGGATGAAAGCATTTGATACTGTTCATTGGGGTAATATGCTTCCAACCAGAGAGGGATTATATGATTGTCACAGCTATTCTTCTCACTATTTTAACGGAAAAAGAGCACTCATGAATTAAAGTAAGCTTCCTTTCTTTTTTAAGAGAATATAAAATGGTTGATGTTTCAACATTTAGAATTATTTTTCCATCCATCTCAAAATGTCTGTGTTTAATTGCTTGAAAACAAATATGATGAAAACATCAAATTATCTAAAGGTATTTTTTGCTTCTCATCCAGTTGTGTGCAGGGAATGTCGAATATCCAGAAGGAGAGAATTACCCAAAGGGAAGTGCAGGTGCGGAGAAGTCTGGAACCACCCCCACCTTTGCAGTCAGGAGAGGCTGCCTCCACCGCTGCACACTCTCCCCTGAGCTTCTGGAGAGGCCATGCCCACTGAAAATATTTGTGGCCAGAATAAAAGAGAAGACACAAACCCCTTCAAATGAACCAAGTGAATCATAGCAAATATGCCTGTTTATTTTCCTAGACTAAATTTTTCTTTTAAATTTCTCAACATTACCAATAAGCAGCATAAATTAACATGCATAATTTCTCTAACTAAAGCACACACAGACATTTTCCTCTCGGATAGTTATGTCATTTTTGGCTCCGTTAAATGATGTGATTCATTTCTTTTCTTTTTATTATTGTTTTTATTTTTTATTTTTGAGTGATTCATTTCTAAAGCTTTACTAGAATGGCAGCCTGTGAATCCATACTATCTTGGAATCTGACTATTCAACTAAATCTGTTACCTTCAAATTCATCATATCTAATAAAAGAGTAATATGCAAATTGACCGTCACTCTAAGACACAAGATGGCCGCCCCATGTGGTCAAAGATCCTGCCCCCATTTGGACACAAGATGGCCACCACAAGATGGCCTGCAGGGGAGAGCAGTTGTGGACAGTTAGGGTAGACCAGGCCAGCAGAAGAGGGCAGTTAGGGGTGACCAGGCCTGCAGGGGAGGACAATTGGAGGGGACCCAGGTCTGCAGGGGAGGGCAGTTGTGGGTGATCAGGCCAGCAGGGGAGGGGAATTAAGGGTGACTAGATTGGCAGGGGAGGGCAGTTCGGGGTGACCAGGCCAGCAGGGGAGGGGAGTTAAGGGTGATTGGGCCAGCAGGGGAGGGCAGTTAGGGGTGACCAGACTGGCAGGGGAGGGCAGTTAGGGGTGACCAGGCCAGTAGGGGAGGGAAGTAAGGGGCAATCAGGCTGGCCGGGGAGCAGTTAGGCATAGATCAGGCTGGCAGGGGAGTGGTTAGGGGGTGATCAGGCTGGCAGGCAGAAGCAGTTAGGGGCAATCAGGCAGAGGCAGGTGAGCAGTTGGGAGCCAGCAGTCCTGGGTCCCAGATTGGAGAGGGTGCAGGCTGGCCTGAGGGTGCAGGCTGGCACGAATTTTGTGCACTGGGCCTCTAGTAAGTAATATATTTCTTTAGCTATCTATTAAAGCTTAGAAATCTTAGTTAATATTTTTAACATTTATATAAATATATTTTTAGAAAGGAAGATGCTTTTAGATATATCCAAATTAAAAATAGAAAAAATAATCACCTGGGGAGAAGCAATTGTCAAGAGAGAATTTGCATAAGCAGCAACCAGCTTTTGTCTGAGATTGCTTAATTCTCCTTTAACTCTTTATAATTCTATGTAAAATCAATAGGTTCACTTTCATTTAGGTGAAATTCACATAACAAAATTAATCATTTTAAAGTGAACAGCTCACTGGTATTTGCTATATTCATATCATTGTGCGAATACCACCTCTCTCTAGTTCAAAATATTTTTATCTCCCCAAATAAAACTTGTATCATTAAGCAGTTACTTTTCATTGCTCCCTCCTCTGAGCTGCTGGCTATGCCCAAACTTCTTTTTTTTTTTTTTCGTTTTGTTTCTATAGATTTATATATTCTGAATATTTCATATAAATGAATTTATGCAATATACCACCTTTGGTGTCTGTGTTTTGTTTACTTAACGTAATGTTTTGTAGGCTTCTCTACATTGTAATGTAGATCAGTAATCCCTTCCTTTTATGGTTCAATAATAGATTATTGTATGAATGTAGTATCTTATGGTTGCCACAAAAATATCATAAACTGTGTGGCTTAAATAAGAGAAATATATTGTCAGACACTTCTGGAGACCAGAAGTCACATTTCAGGTGTCAGCAGGGCCCAATCCCTCTGAGGTCTTAAGAAGAATCCTTCCTGTCCTCTTTCTAGTTCTGATGGTTGCTAGCTTAGCTGCCCTAGTACAATTTCTGCCTCTGCTATCACATGGCCTTTTTGCTGGAAGCTAATTCCAGCAGGACATAATAAAATGCAAGAAGTCCTCAAAAGGTTGATGGGATTCTATATTCAGCAGGGCTGAAGAATCATATTATTGCCTGCTGGAATGGCTGAAAGCATTTCCCCAAACCTAAAGATTTGCATATATTATTGCCTGCTACTGGAACAGCCAAAGTTCCTCCAACCTGACAATGCCTATGGTATACCAAACCTTGCCTTTGATATGTATATCTGCTATGCCTTAGGGTAATTTGTGTTAATGAAAAGCTAAGGGTCCAGAGATTCAGGGAACTTGGTTGCTATAGCTAAGTCTCCTCTGGCTCCTCAAAATGTATTCCAAATTTATATTTCATGTCTAGTCTCTTTATTAATTAACTCACAGCCCTTCTCCAGATTCCTGAACCCTTCTAGATGTTGAGAAACACTCCAACACTTTTTGTGTGTTTTTTATTTTATTTTTAGAGATAGAGGAAGGGAGAGAGAGAGGGAGGGAGAGAAACATCAATGTGAAAGAGAAACATCAATCAGCTGCTTCCCTTGCTCATACCAACCGGGGGTTGATCCCACAACCTAAATATGTATCCTGACCAGGAATCAAACTCAAACCTTTTGGTGTATGAGACGATGCTCAAACCAACTGAGCAATCCAGCCAAGGCCACGTGCCCTTCTTTTTCTTTTTTTAAACATTTAAAAAATATTTATTGTTGAAAGTATTACATAGGTCCTCCTTTTCCCCCCATTAACCTCTTCCAGCCCACTTCCGTCCTTCCCCACCCACCTCAGGCCCTCACTACCCCATTGTCCGTGTCTACATGCCCTTCTTATAAGGACACACACAATGGAATTAGGGCCCACCCTAATAGACTATGACCTCATCTTCACTTAACTAACTATATCTTCTAAGACTATATTTATAAATATAAGTTTACATTCTTAGGCATCTCAGGTTAGGACATTTTTTCCTCAATTTATAAGTGATGGATTTGTTAAATGTCTTTCCTGTGTCAATTGAGATATGCACATATTTGTTTTCTCACTCTCTGTTCTATGGTTGTGATGTGTTTCATTGGTTGTCTTATATTGGACCTATATTGCCATTCTCTGGAGCCTAACTTTCTCCTCTAATCCTTTTTTAATGGTCTAGTTCAGATGCAATGATTTTCCATGTCTCCATAACACACTCTATGTATCCTTATGACTTAATTTACCACACTAACTTGTAATTAACTCTTGACTCTCTTGCCTTTGCCTGTACACTGTACACTGAGGGTTCATAGGGACCGCCTTTGACTCAGCTCATATTCCCAGTGTCTGGAACAGTGTCCAGAACATAAAAGGCATTGACAAATCAAGGGTGAATATCTGCATGTGCTGAACACCAATTATGTAAGAGTAAGCCAGCTTTCAGAAACTTAGCCAAATTTCAAAGATGCAAATTTAAGAGCCTCCTCTTGTGTCAAGCAATTTTTATGGCCCACACTCTTCTCATCTTATTTCCCTTAAGACACTTGGAGTCTAAGACACTTAATTACCACTTAGGTGTAAATGGAGCCTATATTCTTCTTACCCATCTCCTAACACATAAGTTTTAATAATAAATTTGTATGTGGAACTTTAAATGTTAAAATATACATTGAAAGAAAAGTAGATAGAGGATGTTATTGTTTAGATTTCTTAAAGAGACTAAATGGTTTTCTCTCTAACTTAACTGCTTGAATTGTAAACATAGCTTAATATAAAATAGGTCAGCAATAGGGGATTATTTAACGATAGGAACTCTGAGAAAGAGTCACATATGTGAACACTGACAAAACCTACCCAATGAGCTCTTACAAGTATGGTCCCATTGGGAAGGTCAGCCTTATTAGGTAAGTAGATTCATCAGACTATTTTACCTGGATATCATTAACATTCTATTTTAATTAATATTTATTTTGTCCTAATTCCATGGTCCACATCTATCTTCTGATACTATTTGGCTGTGTATCTTCAAGGCCATTTAAAATAATTCTTTTTTTCCTTCATAAATTAGTGTATTGGCATTCTGAGGTTATATGTTAATCACAGAATCTAAGATATTAGTATAACAGACAAAGATGGATTTGCTCTGATTGAATGAGCAAACCAGATTTCTGAGGCTGCCTAAATAAGGGAGGACACTGGATGGTAGTAAATTTACCAAGCTAATGCCTGATGCGGGATGCTTCATGGTGGGTAGACTGACAGCACACTCACCTTACGCTGCCTGGTGTGTCCATATGTAGCATTCAGATGGTACCACTGTGAAATAACTTAGTACACAGAGGTTCTGTAATCCAAGAGTGAGTCAAAACCCAGATCCAACACTGGACTTTACCATTAATTTAATTTTCTTGAGTCTTTCCATATGGACAATGGACATAGTAATACCAATTCTAGGGCTATTTTATATATATATATATATATATATATATATATATATATATATATATATCCGCCTAAGCAACCATTACAACCAAATGACCAGAACAACCAGTCGCTATGATGTACTCTGACCACCAGGGGACAGATGCTCAACACAGGAGCTGCCCCCCGGTGGACAGTGGGCTCCCAGAGTCAACCTCCCCCAGCCAGCAAACCTCCCATGGTTCTTCCCCCCGGCCGGTAGGCCCGATTGCTTGATGGGGACCGGGCCCTGGGCTGGGACAGGGAAATAGGGGATGGTGGTGGCAGATATGGCTCCTTTCCCAGGGAGCCAAGGGCCAGCTCTTTTCTCAGGGCCAGTGGCCAACCTCCCATGGTCCCTTCCCCCTGGCCAGCAAACCTCCCGCATCCCCTCCCCCCGCGGTGGCACAGCAGCAAGGGAAGGAGGAGGAGGGGAGGTGGGGAACCACGTGGTGGTAAGGCTCTGGCATTGGTGTCCCGCATCTGTCCCTTCTGCCCCTGCCCCAGCAACTGTCGCCTCCTCTCCTGACCCCACCGGGGCCTTTGGGCCCCAGGATGGGATGGGGAACTGGGGGTAGGTAGCGGCAGGCAGATGCGGCCCCTTTCCCAGGGGGGCCGAGGGCCGGCTCCCTCCTCGGGGCCGGCAGCCAACTTCCCATGCTCCAACTTCCAACTTCCCTTCCCCAACTTCCAACTTCCCTTCCCCCTGGCCAGTGGGCCCCAATTGGCTCGGCCCTGATTGGCCCTGATCGCCGACCAGGCCTAGGGACCCTACCTGTGCACGAATTTCATGCACCAGGCCTCTAGTAAGGAATAAATGAGATGCCTCTGTAAGTTTTCAACACAGAAACTGACACTTGGTTGGTCTTCATTAAACATCAGCTATCTTCCCTTTTGCATTTCTACATTGAGCACAGGCCTGGCATGGGAGCAGGGATTACCAGTACAGATTTCAGAACATTTATGGGTTTAGCAAAGGGCCCCTCTTTATTTTTGTACCACTGGCTGTTCTTGCTCTAGCAATCAGAAGTGCTGAAATGACAATGAAAGCATCGTCAAAATGGACACTCAGAGTTTTGTGTTCTTCAAGTGAGAATACAGAATTCACCAGTTCTCTCTTACTTGTTTATATTTTATTTTTTTTAACATTTTTTATTGATTTCAGAGAGGAAGGGAGAGGAGAGAGAGATAGAAACATCAGTGGTGAGACAGAATCATTGATTGGCTGCCTCCTGCATGCCCCACACTGGGGATCGAGCCCACAACCTGGGCATGTGCCCATGACCGGAATGGAGCCCGGGACCTTTCAGCCTGCAGGCCAATGCTCTATCCACTGAGCCAAACCAGCTAGGGCATTTTATATTTTCTATACTTCTGATACACTCTAAACCATCTATTCATTGGCTAATTAAATATTAACTTCCCTAATTAGCTCAGGCATGTGGAAAACGTCAGTACTGATTGGCTCTATTGCATCTTTGGCATTATGATAGGTATGTTATGAAAAAATAAGGATTACCTTCTATCTATCTATCTATCTATCTATCTATCTACCTACCTACCTACCTACCTACCTACCTATTTGGAAGAACCAAAAAACATTTTATGATTTGAAATATTTATATTATAATTGAATAGTAGTTTCAGATTAGGATTTCATAATGGCAGATCTCACTATTGTATGCCCATGAAAGTGTGCATGTGTGTGTCATGTGCATTTAGCACATGAATGCTAAACATTTGAAACAGGCCCTGTAACCTGAAGAATAGTACATCTTTCTTAGTACATTTCTTTGCATGTTAGTAAAGCTTATTTATTATGACTACTTTACTTATCCAAATATGAGGAAAGTATGTATCATTGATGTCATGGTTGTCTTTGTTTTATATACTGTCCTTGTTTTCTTTTATGAAAACACTAGAGGCCCAGTGCATGAATTCATACATGGGGGAGGGGGGTGTCCCTCAGTCCAGCCTGCACCCTTTCCAATCTGGGATCGCTCTCACAATCTGGGACTGCTGGCTCCTAACCACTCGCCTGCCTGCCTGCCTGATTGCCCCTAACTGCTTCTGCCTGCCAGCCTGATTGCCCTCTAACCACTCCCCAGACAGCCTGATTGATGCCTAACTGCTCCCCTGCCAGCCTAATGGCCCCCAACTGCCCTCCCCTGCCGGCCCGATGGCCTCCAACTGACTTCCCCTGCCGGCCCGATCACCCCCAACTGCCCTCTCTGCTGGCCTGGTTGCTCCTAACTTCTCTCCCCTGCCAGCCTGGTCGCCCCCAACTGTCCTTCCCTGCAGGCCTGGTTGCCCTCAACTGCCCTCTCTGCAGGCCATCTTGTGGTGGCCATCTTGTGGCAGCCATCTTGTGATGACATGGGGGCACCATTATGTGAGCACGTGGGGATGGCCATCTTGTGATGATGTGAGGGTGTTGCGCAAGGAAGCGAGGGCGCGAGGGCCACCTAGGCTTTTATTAGTATAGATATTTCTCAACATTATGTTTGGAAAACCTGCCATATTTGTATATATCTTGGCCCTATATCAAAATTGATTAATCAAAGAAACAGAAAGGTCACCAGAGGCCATTCTGTGTTTTCCAAAATGGAGCCAAGAAACAGGGCCACGGTCATTCGTAATGGAAGCTGTGGGCAGTGACACTTGAGGGTTAACAAGGGTGTTTCTTTCTCACCTTCTGGAGGAAGTTAGTCTAAATTATTTTCAATGAGAAGAATTAAGCCTGCACAAAAAAGACAAAGGCACAGGACTCAAGAAAAAAAATCTAGGTAACTTTTGGTCTCTGGTTCTAGTTATTCCAAAACATAACCACATTCTCGAACTTCCATAGTTTAGGTTCTTCAGTTCTTTTGTTGTTTTAATTTTCATATGAGGATATTTTTCCATTGATTTTTAGACAGAGTGGAAGGGAGGGGGACAGACAGAGAGAGAGAAACATCGATGTGAGAGATACATCAATTGGTTGCCTCTCACACATGTCCTGACCGAACCTGCGACCCAGGCACATGCCCCTGACTGGAATCTATGCTCTACCCACTGAGAAACTGGCAAGGGCTAGGCTGTTCAGTTCTTACTTGAAGAAAGTAGACACGATCCAAATAGGTAAGATATGCTTCCTTCCAGCTGAGTAATTGAGGGAATTTTAATCAAGAGATTGTTTACAAAGACAAGAGCCAAGCAAGCACCAGGCATGGGCAGGGAGAGTGGAGGGCCATTGCATGTCCTAAGCCTGAAGGAGGAACGGGAGGGAAGATGACCAGAAGGCAGAGAGAAAATGCTATAAAGAAAGCTTAATGACGGTATCTGCAACCTATGATAGAGGAATGCAGCCAAAACCAGGTGATGCAAGGAGTATCCGAGCCTCAATGTCCTCATCTTTGTAAGTTGTCCCTGCCAGTGCCAAAGCAGAGCCAAAGAGCACGGGCGCCTACTGATAGAGTCACGTGGGCCAGCCTCTGCGCACAGCCTAGGAAGGCAGGACCGGTGGAGGGGAAAGTGTAACGTCCAGCTCAGAGTTGATGAGCAGCTCACGGGCCTTTGCCTACTCCAGTCAAAACCGGGTTTCTATCATTTGCAAAGGAGAACAGTCTTAATTAATGCACTGGCAATTCTTTCC
Source organism: Cnephaeus nilssonii (assembly GCF_951640355.1). NCBI lineage: Eukaryota > Metazoa > Chordata > Mammalia > Chiroptera > Vespertilionidae > Cnephaeus > Cnephaeus nilssonii. Next base: position 90,653,123 of record NC_137081.1, read on the forward strand.
AGTTTCCAAGTGCCTCCTTGGTCCCTTCAGGTGTCTCTAACGAAGAATTTAGGCAGCAAGGGCGATGACAAAAACCGTGGATTCGCCGCTGATATATCAGCCAGTCCATTAACCAATGAGACTCACTCTACTTTTCCCAGAAAACAGGCAGTGGAGACACTTAAAATACTCCCAGCCAGTGAGGCACCTGCTCATTACTGTTCTTTCACTCAGTTCTGACAGCAATTAAATCTCTCCACGCTAGTTTTCTCCCTTGACAGCTGTGCCCACCTGAACCACAAGTATTTTATTTTACTCCATCACAGCAAATCAACCCACTGCTGTACCATATCAGTTCCCAGTGGCATCAATCACACAGTGTCTTTGCTCAGAGCCTGAATGTACACTTGCATACGTTCGTCTGAGAGTTTACATTCAGCCAATCTCCTTCTCATCAGCCTGTAGCAGGCATAGTGTGAAGTTTTCCAATGTAACTTTTTAAATGAGCTAGGAGGTGTACAATTTGGCCCCAGAACTTTGAACTCTGAAATTAAACCTAGACAAAACAGTAAAAACAGGATCTGCTTCCAGAGAAGCCCTGCCCATCTGTTCTGTTTTCCCCAAAGCCCCTGCCCCCTTCCACCTTGCTGCTGTGGTTGAGGAAGACAAAGGATGAGTGGGTAGGTGGAGGTTAACTATATCTCCTGAGAACACCTGGGTGCTGGGGAACGGGGGGGGGGTGGGGTGGGGGGGGGTGGGGGGGTGGGTGGGGGCGGGGAGAGGGGGGCGGGGCGTCCAAACAATCCAGCCATGATATCGAGCATAGCCGTTGTTTCCTGAACTCTGCCTCATTTCTTAAAAAAAAAAAAAAAAGGTAGGTATCGATGTCTACTATTGAATATGGTAAAAAATAAATAATAGAAAAACTGACCAACATTCAGTAGTGAGGCCATGCCAGTCTCCTGTAAAGACACGGGAAAAAAGACAAAATTGGTGGAACTGGTTTTCTATGCTTTCTTTAATGTGTACCCCTTAGGTAGATAAACACTGTGTTATGTGCTTCTAAAAACATGCTTTTATTATATCTTGGGAATATACAAATAAAGCATACATTCTTTATGTTTGGTGAAGGTTGCTTGCAACTAGCCCAAACCAATTTGGAACAGGGCAAAGCTCCGGCTGGAGGATTGTGTATCTATCTGCGTGTCGTTCTGGAACGTTTGAAGAAAGACCGCAAGATGCGGTTTGCTTAGAAAGTGACACACATTCCCTCTGTGTCAGGTGCTTTTCTCAGCGCGCTATACAGGGGCAGGCAAAAGTAGGCTTACAGTTGTAAGTACAGAACGCAGAGTTTATTCTTGCAGTTATTATTAATGCATTTATCATTGCACCACTTATTATTTTTTTAGCCTACTGTTGCCCATCACTGCTTTTAAGCCTCACAGCTCATGGTCATTTAGCTGCTCCTGTTGTCAGTGCCTGAGGTCACAGAGAAGGAAACTGAGGCTCAGCATCACACATGAGCAGTAAACAGTCATGATGCAAATGCAGCCAGAACCAAATTTGCCTGTCAGCATAACCATTATTGCTTGTCTCATTTTCGGTTCTTATAAGTGTATTTCTAGTAGCACATGATCTCACTCATCTAGGGGAAATGATGAACAACATAGACTGATGAACAAGAACAGACTTGGAGACAAGGAAGCATTGATCAGACTGTCGCACCTCAGAGGGAAGGCAGGAGAAGGTGGGGGTAAGGGGGAGAGATCAACCAAAGGACTTGTGTGCATGCATGAGCCTAACCAGTGGTCATGGACAACAGGGGGGTGGGGGCATGCGTGGGGAGGGGTTTGGGATGGGAATGGGGGGATGAGGACAAATATGTGATACCTTAATCAATAAAGAAATTAAAAAATAAAAAATAACATGCTAACTTTTAAAAAGAAATTTCAGCCACAGCCATTTTTCATAAAGTGGATGTTAACTCAGCTACTGTGATATATTTTACAAGTCGTGTTTTATCACATGTGTGTTCTAAGGGTCAGGGGAGTCAGCAGTTATAACCATTGTGTATTTCAAAGTCTGTCATATATTGTGGTATTTCATTAAGGCAATGTTATAAAAATAGATTTGGTGCCCTGGCTGGGTGCTTTACTTTGTTGGAGTGTCCCACGGGTAAGGCTTCGATTTCCAATCAGGGCACATATCTAGGTGGCAGGTTTGATCCCTGGTCGGGGTTCTTACGGGAGGCAAGTGATTGATGTTTCTCTCACCTCTCTCCCCGCCCCCCCCCCCACCTCTAAAATCAATAAAAACAAACAAACAAAAACATATCCTCTGGTGAGGATTTTAAAAAATATAGATTTGGTTCCTAGTTATTCCATCACTTATGCCACAAAATGACTTAGTAAAATATTAATATAGTTTTCTAATTACATGTATTTTAGCATTTTCAGGGATCTCCCAGTTACTTCCCTGAACCGATCATAGTCTGAGGAATGGAGTGTCCTGTCAGAGACTAACACACAAGCTTCCATGTGTTTGAAGTGGCAGCCTGACTTGCTTGAAGCTGGGAGTGCTCTGCAGCCTGCTTCCCTGACCAGGCTCACTTTCACATAAAGAACATACTTAAGGACATGTTATCCTGTTTATACATAAAGAACATACATAAGGCACGTTATCCCATTTATATATAAAGAACAGACTCGTTGTTTCAACTATGTGTCCAAGGTCACAAAGCCAAGATCAGAGTCATCACTTACACCCACTCTGCCCAACTTTAACATGACATCTTCTTAACACCACATTAGAAAACATTACAGTCCACTAATCCAGAAATCCCCTTGGATTCACAATAAAAGCTAATTATGCCTTGCAAAAATAGGGAAGGTTCTGAAAAGCCAACTGAGCCCAATCCAGTTTGTGTAGGTCACTGATGGGACAGCCAGCGTCTGCTGCTCTCAGGAGTGAGGTGCCTTCAGACAGCCGCAGCCGGTCAGACAGGCGGCCCAACCCTCTCTCCCCTGTGCCTGGCAAATGTGGAAACATCGTGATTCCCCGCCCCGAACCGCCACCCCCCCGCCCTCGAAATGTCTGAGGGTTGGTTCAACACTGCAAGATGCAAAGATAGATTTTAGCAAACAAACACCTAGTGAGGCAGTTCTGCTAAACTATTCAATATGAAGTTCCATGACATAAAATCCATGAGGCGCTGAGCACACGGAGGGGAGAGGCACCAGCCTCAAGTTTGGAATAGCGGGGAGGTTTCACTGAGCAGAGGGCTCGGGCAGAATTTTGAAGTATTGTTTGGCTCTTCACGGTGCCCACAATCAAACAACATGCACAAAAAAACTTCAAATGGTGTCTCCTTTCTCACTGACTCTCTGGCACTTAGAAAGAGTGCCTGTTTCACAATTAGTAGTGCTGAATAAATATTTTTGAATTTAAGGTGCAAAGTCTGTACATCCCTAAATAGATCTTCTTTTTATCCAAAGGCACGATACGTATCTATTGTTGGTACTTCTGCCATGCCCCTTTGTACCACTTAAAAAAAATAAAAAAACACGAAATTTTATAGATACTTGGATGTACTTAGTTTAAAAAGTGTTTAAATTTAAGTATGAGCCCCTGGTGGCTGTACAGTGAAGGGACACTTAACACGCTATGAGGGGGTTGGGGGAATAACCAGTAATTTCCTTTTTTCACTTGGCCATTAGTGAAAGTCTCTGTATGCACGGAATTAAAGCTTATCAAGGATGCTTTAGCCCCAGAGAGGTCTGATTGGTACTGGGCCTGCTGTGACTCAGTCTTCCCACCCCATGTGTTTTGGAGGAATAGCATCAGCACTCTGGATCGGACAGCTCTTTGTTGTACAGGTTAGTCAAGTGGCCGTCAAACCGCGGCTCGCGAGCTACATGCGGCTCTTTGGCCCCTTGAGTGTGGCTCTTCCACAAAATATCACGTGTGGGTGTGCAAATACAGTGCGATTGAAACTTTGTGGCCCATGCACAGAAGTCGGTTTTTGGCCTGGGCGAGTCTATTTTGAAGAAGTGGCATTAGAACACTCAAGGGGCCAAAGGGCCGCATGTGGCTCGTGAGCTGTGGTTTGCCGACCACTGGGTTAGTCCAGTGCATTTAGCCATTCTGCCGGATGCTTACCAAATGGCAGCAGCACTTCTCACTCATTGAGCCAACCACTAATGCACCTTTGAATTTTCAAATGTCCCATTAAGGACATTGAACTCCTTTTCATGAGAATTAATTTGGCAAAAATAAAACCTATGCCCTAGCTTTCAGGGGTGAGGAACCTTTTTCTGCCAGGGCCATTTGGATATTTATGACATCACTAGAGGCCCGGTGCATGAAATTCGTGCACGGAGGGGGTTGTCCCTCAGCCCAGCCTGTACCCTCTCCAATATGGGACCCCTCAAGGGATGTCCTGTACCCTCTCCAATATGGGACCCCTCAAGGGATGTCCAGCTAAACGGGCAGTCGGACATCCCTCTCACAATCCAGGATTGCTGGCTCCCAACTGCTTGCCTGCCTGCCTTCCTGATTGCCCCTAACCGCTTCTGCCTGCCAGCCTAATCACCCCCTAACCAGCCTGTTTGCCCCCAACTTCCCTCCTCTGCCGGCCTGGTCACCCCTAACTGTCCTCTCCTGCAGAGTTGATCACCACCAACTGCCTTCCCTTGCAGGCCTGGTCCTTCTCAACTGCCCTCCCTTGCAGGCCAGGTGTCTCCCAACTGCCCTCTCCTGCTGGCCATCTTGTGGTGGCCATCCTGTGTCCACATGGGGGCAGGATCTTTGACCACATGGGGGCAGCTATATTGTGTGTTGCAGTGATGATCAATCTGCATATTACTCTTTTATTAGATAGGATAGAGGCCTGGTGCATGGGTGGGGGCCAGCTGGTTTGCCCTGAAGGATGTCCAGGATCAGGTGGGGGTTCCCTTGGGGTGTGGGGCAGCCTGAGCGAGGGGCCTGTGGTGGTTTGCAGGCCAGCCACGCCCCCTGGCAACCCAAGAGAAGGCCCTGGTATCTGGAATTTATTTTCCTTCTACAATTGAAACTTTGTAGCCTGGAGTGGAGCCAAGCCTGGGGCTCCCTCTGAAGCTGGCAGCCATTTCTGTTGGGGTTATAATTGAAACTTTGTTGCCTTAAGCGGGTGGGCCCGGCCAGGGTGTGCGGAAAGCTTTGCTTCCCCTGTTGCCGGCGGCAACCCTGGCCTGCTCTCTCAAGCTCCATTCTGCCGCCATTTGTTTGAATTTGTTTACCGTCTATAATTGAAACTTTGTAGCTTGAGTGGAGGCTTAGGCCTGGCAAGGGCAGGTGGAAAGCTTGGCTTCCTCTGTTACCTAGGAAACCTTGCTCTCTGTGGCTGTAGCCATCTTGGTTTGGGTTAATTTGCATGCTCGTTCTGATTGGATGGTGGGCATGGCTTGTGGGTGTGTTGGAGGTATGGTCAATTTGCATATTTGTCTATTATTATGTAGGATTCTCAGGCCATACAAAATTACCAACTTAAAAATTAGCCTGCTGTATTTGGTCAAGCATTTCATTCATTCACTTCTCATGTCTTGGCAGGGCCAGGTCAAATGATTTTGAGGGCCGGGTGTTCCCACCCCCGGGAGCAACTGTTACAGCAGAGAAAGCGAATGGAGAAGTGATCTGAACCACTACTGCTTCTGCTGCCAGCGCTGCTCCCACTCAAACCACTTCATGCCCAAACCAGAATGCATCTGCGCTGTGCATGTTTGCAAACAGCATGCTGTCCCGTTTATCTGAAACCTGCATGGGAGGGCCCCGGAGCCAGGGAGTGACAGCAGGCACAGAGGGGAACGGGCAGTCGGAACCTGACAGTGGCAGCTGTGCTGCTCGGGACTGCTGCTCCAGTCTCTTCTCTCTCTCCCTCTCTCCCCTCCCCTCCCCCCTCTCTCCCTCCCTTTCACTAGATATACCATTTATACTTAATATATGGTGGTGAGTGTGGTGAGGGACAGAGTGTTGGGAGACATCCATTTCCTCTAAAGTTTAGAGTTTCTCTGTAGATGTGAAGTTCCAGGGCCAAGCTGTACCGTTCCTTGTCCCAGAGCTTGCAGGGCCCATGAGCACAGTGGGCACTAATAACAATGCACTGTCCTGAGTTAAGTGTGCCTCATTAGGGTAGTTGGGCTCCTCTACTTCAGAAGGCTTTGTTTACGACCCAGCAGTGCTGGAACTGAGCTTTATCAGTGGTGGCATCTGCACATGTTGTTAGATCCACTTCATCTGTGATTCAGGGGCCATCAGTTAGTTTATAAATAAATACTTTTATTTATTAAGTAAATATAGGGTAGGCATCAAACTTAAGGGAAGTTGAAAAGAGAGTATCTATATACCTTACGTTGTAAAAATTTTAGCTTTTGAAATAGAGAAATACAATTTTCTGTGTTCAGTAATAATAAGTTTCAAAATTAGATCTGCCAGTTGCCTTAAGTGTGAAAAATGCAGGTGCTTAGAAGATTGTATGTGGCTCATGGAGAAGCCAGCAAAGACGCCTGTCAGCCATCCACTGAAATAGAAAATGAACAGAAATTTAGTGGCACTGGTTTATAATATTTAATCTTTATTTTATTTGTTTGTGATGCTCAAATTAACAGATGGAGAAATGTGGCATTTATTTACATTCATTCAGGGTATTTTTATTTATGGGAAAGTAAATGTGTACACAGAGCAAAGCTATAGAACAATGTTACTCTTACATTTCACAGATGTAATTTTGTGTGTTTGTATGTATTATGTACAGCAATCTGTGAATTTGTAGGAAACATTTTAATTCAAAAATTATCTCTAAGCGTTCATATTTACAAGTGAATAAATTTTAAATATATTTGTACTTTAATTAATGGGATATTCTCTAGTCTCCCTTCATTTCTTAATAGCTGTTTCAATTGTAATCCTAGGGTTCTAGCCTAGCCAAATGTTATCTCACCCATGGGGTCCATATTATATCCTCTGGCTAAGAATCCATGCTCATTACTGCCTTTCCAACTCCATTGTTTTTCCTTATTTGACTATATTAAGTTTGTCACCCATTAATAATGTATCTCGTGCAGAGAAGAATCTGTGAGGCCTCAGCAATGTCAAAGTTACTGAAAATTGTTCTATATGCCCTGAATCAAACAGGGTTCTTTAGAGTAACAAAAATCCAAAGTCTAGAGTCGGCAGCAGGTTTTAAAACCCAAGGATGAACCAATGTTGTAGGTCAAGTCTGAAGGCCATCTGCTGGCAGAATGCCTTCTTGTTCTGGGAGGTCAGTCTATTCCCCTCAGGCCTTCCACTGATGCATGAGGTCCACCCACACTGTAGAGGGTTACCTGCTTTACCCAAAGTCCTCCAATTCAAATCTTAATCTTATGCTAAAACATCCTCCTAGAAGCATCCAGAATAATGTTTGGTCACATATCTGGATCTGTGGCCCAGCCAAGTTGATACAAAAATGTACCATCACAGGCCCTGTCTGCTGCCAGTTCCACAGGTGACATTAGTGTTTCTAACACAGAGTCCCAGATCTTGGAGGTGGCTAGAAAATCCCCTCTATGAAATGCTACTGGGTCCAGGGAGAGACTGAGCCTAACCCTTTGTCTTAGGTAGAGCTATTCAGAAATGAACACTGAGAAGAGGATCCTCCTTCAGGTGATTTATTGAGGAAGTTTTTGAGGGATAAACACTTAAGGGAGTGGGAAAGCAAGACTGGGAAGGGAGCAAAGTCAAGCCACTGTGGAAGTCTGTCGATGCACCTTAGAAGCAGTGTCAGCTATGTCAAGTTGCTAGCAGCGAAGGCTAGACCTCGGCAATTGAGTTCCACTTCAAGAAGAATTCAGAAGCTTTTCATTTTGATGTAGTCCCATTTGTTTATTTTCTCTTTAGTTTCCATTGCCCTAGGAGTTGTAACGGTAAAGATATTGCTTCGGGATATGTCTGAGATTTTGCTGCCTATGGATTCCTCTAATATTTTTATGGTTTCCCCTCTTATGTTTAAGTCCTTTATCCATTTTGAGAATGGCTATCATCAACAAATCAGCAAAGGACAAGTGCTGGAGAGGATGCAGAGAAAAAGGAACCCTCATGCACTGCTGGTGGGAATGCAGACTGGTGCAGCCACTGTGGAGAACAGTATGGAGTTTCCTCAAAAAACTAAAAATAGAACTCCCATTTGATCCAGTAATCCCACTTCTAGGAATATATCCCAAGAAACTAGAAACACCAATCAGAAAGGATATATGCACCTCTATGTTCATAGCTGCACAATTCACCATAGCTAAGATTTGCAAACAGCCTAAATGCCCGTCAGCAGATGAGTGGATTAAAAAACTGTGGTACATCTACACAATGGAATACTATGCTGCTCTAAATAAGAAGGAATTCTTACCATTTGCAACAGCATGGATGGACCTGGAGAGCATTATGCTAAGTGAAATAAGCCAGTCAGAGAAAGATAAATATCACATGATCTCACTCATTTGTGGAATATAATGAACAACATAAACGGATGAACAAAAACAGATCCAGAGACAGAGAAGCATGGATCAGATTGTCAAACCTCAGAGGGAAGGTAGGGGAGGGGAGGGGTAAGGGGAAGAGATCAACCAAAGGACTTGTATGCATGCATATAAGCCTAACCAATGGACACAGACACCAGAGGGGTGAGGGCATGAGTAGGGGGGTGGGGGGCCATGGGGGGATAAGGACACATATATAATACCTTAATCAATAAAAAAAAAAGAGAGAGAGAAGACTTCAGAGCCAAAGAATTCAAATCAAAAGAGCAAGATTATTCAGCGAGCAAGGAGAAAGTACACACAAAGAATCGAGCAGGCAGCTGGAAGAGCTGCCCAGGATGTCAGCAAGGCCTCCTTTTCTAGCGGGTGGGACTAGCTGGGAGCGGGTAACTGCTTCTTCTTTAGGCTGACTTATCAGGGCGTGTCTGGTCATCTTTTTCCTTGTATGAGTCATCTAAGACTTGTCTCTGGCCCTTGTTCCTCTGCTAAGGGGGTCTACACTGCATAAGTGTGAAAGGTCTGGGGGTCTAAACCACATGATCAACCATCTACTAGAGAAGGAAGGTCCCAGCCCTGTTTTGATCATTTTCCCAGGGTTTCCTGACCTGGTGACCTTCAACACCTATTGATCCTGCTCTGCTCATGCCTGCTAACTGCCCACTGCAATGTGTGACCTCACATGAGGCATGGCCGCCGTGCTTTACTTCTTGCTGCTGCGTGTCAGTCATGGCCAAGGGCTCTCTGCACACATTAGCTAAGAGGCTTCCTGAGCCCGAAGGCTTCCTCTAAAGATCACTTTCAGGGGTGGGGCCTTTGGAAGTGTTGAAATTCATTTTTAGGCCCAAGATGGACTCACTCCTGCCCAGGATGCTCCATCAGCAAACTGAAACTTAGGCAATTTTCATGTCCCTGTAATGCACCTCTAAAAAATAATTTTTATTGATTTCAGAGAGGAAAGAAGAGGGAGGGAAAGAGAGAAACATGAGAGAAAATCATGGAAAAGCTGCCTTCTACATGCCCGCTACCGGGGACAAGCCCAAAACCTGGGCATGTGCCCTGACCCGGAATGGAACTGTGACCTCCTGGTTCATAGGTTGATGCTCAACCAGTGAGTCGCATGAGCTGGGCGTAAATGCACCTCTTGATCAGAAATGCAGTATATGTATCAGTTAGCCAATGTCCAAATGCCAAGCATCCCCGAGCTCTGTACCCCTTTTCTTGGGTTGTTTTTTGTTTTAGGGTTTTTTTTCTATATTTCTCTTTTTTTTTATTGTTTAAATTGTTACATACAGTAGTACATATATCTTTTCCCCCCCATTGATATTGACCTTCCCCCAGCCTCCCCTACCCCCTGTCACATGCCCTCATCCCACCCCCACCCCAAGTATCTTGTGTCCATTGGTTGTGCTTATATGAATGCATACAAGTCCTTTGGTTCATCTCTTTCCCCGGCTCCCCAACACTGCCCAACCTTCCCACTGTAATTTGACAGTCTGTTGGATGCTTTACTGCCTCTGTATCTATCTTTTTGTTCATCAGGTTATAATGTTCTTTATTTTCCATAAATGAGTGAGAGCATGTGGTATTTTTCTTTCATTGCCTGGCTTATTTCACTTAACATAATGCTCTCCAGGTCCATCCATGCTGCTGCAAATGGTAAGAATTCCTTCTTTTTTACAGCAGCATAGTATTCCATTGTGTAGATGTACCATAGTTTTCTAATCCACTCATCTGCTGATGGGCATTTAGGCTATTCCCAAATCTTAGCTATGGTGAATTGTGCTGCTATGAACATAGGGGTGCATATATCCTTTCTGATTGGTGTTACTAGTTTCTTGGGATATATTCCTAGAAGTGGGATTATGGGGTCAAATGGGAGCTCCATTTTTAGTTTTTTGAGGAAACTCTATACTGTCTTCAACAGTGGCTGCACCAGTCTGAATTCTCACCAGCAGTGCACGAGGGTTTCTTTTTCTCCGCATCCTCGCCAGCACTTGTCATTTGTTGATTTGTTGATGATTGCCATTCTGACAGGTGAGAGATGGTACCCCATTGTCGTTTTGATTTGCATCTCTAGGATAATTAGTGACTTTGAGCATGTTTTCATGTGTCTCTTGGCCTTCCTTCTGTCTTCTTTCGAAAAGATTCTATTTAGGTCCCTTGCCCATTTTTTTATTGGATCATTTCTCTTCCTTTTATTAAGTTGTATAAGTCCCCTGTAGATGTTGGAGATTAAATCTTTATCATGATAACATTTGCAAATATGTTCTCCCATACAGTGGGCTTTCTTGTTGTTTTGTTGATGGTTTCTTTTGCTGTGCAAAAGCTTTTTATTTTGATGTAGTCACATTTGTTTATTTTCTCTTTAGTTTCTATTGCCCTGGGAGCGGTATTGGTGAAGAAATTGCTTCGGCATATTCTGAGATTTCTCTGCCTGTGGGTTCCTCTAGTATTTTTATGGTTTCCCGTCTTATGTTTAAGTCCTATATCCATTTTGAGTTTATTTTTGTGTATGGTGTAAGTTGGTGGTCTAGTTTCATTTTTTTGCATGTATCTGTCCAATATTCCCAACACCATTTATTGAAGAGACTGTCTTGACTCCATTGTATGTTCATGCCTCCTTTGTCAAATATTAATTGATCATAGTGGTTTGGGTCAATATCTGGGTTCTCTCTTCTATTTCATTGGTCTATATGTTCTTGTGCCAGTACCAGGTTGTTTTGAGAACAATGGCTTTGTAATACAGCATGAAATCTGGTATTGAGATCCCAGCTACTTTGTTCTTCTTTCTCAGGATTGCTGTGACTATTTGGGGTCTTTTTTTATTCCAGATGAATTTTTGGAGAGTTCTTTCTAGGTCTGTGAAATATGCCGTTGGTATTTTAATGGGGAGTGCATTGAATCTATAGATTGCGTTGGGTAGTATGGACATTTTTATGATGTTGATTCTACCAATCCATGAACATGGTATGTTCTTCCATCTGTTTACGTCTTCCTCTATCTCTTTTTTCAGTGTCCTGTAGTTTTCTGCGTACAGGTCTTTTACTTCCTTAGTTAAGTTTATTCATAGGTATCTTAATATTTTTGGTGCGATGGTAAATGGGATTGCTTTTTTTAGTTTCTCTGTCTGTAAGTTCACTATTGGTGTATAGAAAGGCCATAGATTTCTTGGCATTAATTTTGTATCCCGCTACATTGCCGAATTCACTTATTAAGTCTAATAGACTTTTGATGGAGTCTTTCGGGTTTTTTATGTACAGTATCATGTCATCTGTAAATAAGGACAGTTTTACTTCTTCTTTTCCAATTTGGATGCCTTTTATTTCTTCTTCTTATCTAATTGTAATGGCTAATACTTCCAGTATTATATCAAACAGGAGTGGTGAGAGTGGGCATCCCTGTCTTGTTCCTGTTCTTAGGGGAAATGTTTTTAGTTTTTGTCCATTGAGTATGATGTTTGCTGTGGGTTTGTCATATATAGCTTTTATTATGTTGAGGTATGATCCTTCTATTCCCACCTTGCTTAGAGTTTTTATCAAGAAAGGGTTTTGGATTTTGCCAAATGCTTTTTCTGCATCAATTGATATGACTATGTGATTTTTATCTCTCAATTTGTTTATGTGATGTATCACGTTAACTGATTTGTGGATATTGTGCCATTCTTGCATTCCTGGGATAAATCCTACTTGGTTATGGTGTATGATCTTTCTGATGTACTGCTGGATCTGATTTGCTAGAATTTTGTTGAGGATTTTGGCATCTATGTTCATGAGGAATATTGGCCTATAATTCTCTTTCATTTTGTTGTCTTTATCTGATTTTGGTATTAGGGTGATGCTGGCTTCATAGAATGAGCTTGGAAGTGTTCTTTCCTCTTGAATTTTTTGGAATAGTCTGAGGAGGATATATTTTAGTTCTTCCTTGAATATTTGGTAAAACTCCCCTGTGAAGCCACCTGGCCCTGGGCTTTTGTTTGCCGGAAGCTTTTTGATGACTGCTTCAATTTCTTCCATAGCTATTGGCCTATTGAAATGTTTAGATTCTTTCTGATTGAGTTTTGTAAGGTTGTATTTTTCTAGAAATATGTCCATTTCCTCCAGGTTGTCCAGTTTATTGGAATAGAGTTTTTCATAGTATTTTTAAACAATTCTTTGTATTTCAGTGGGGTCTGTTGTTATTTCTCCTCTTTCATTTCTGATTTTGTTTATTTGGGTCCTCTCTCTTTGCTTCTTGGTGAGCCTGGCTAGAGATTCATCAATCTTGCTTATCCTTTCAAAGAACCAGTTCTTGGTTTTGTTGATCTTTTGTATTGTTTTTTTTTTTTTTTTTGGTGTCTATGTCGTTTATCTCTGCTCTGATCTTTATTATTTCCTTCCTTCTGCTTACACTGGGCTTTTCTTGTTGCTCTCTTTCTAACTCTTTGAGTTGTAGGGTTAGGTAATTTATTACCATTGTTTTTTGTTTTTTGCAGTAGGCTAGTAGAGCTATGAACTTCCCTCTCAGGACTGTTTTCGCTGTGTCCCATAGATTTTGGTTTGTTGTGTTTCCATTGTCATTTGTTGCCATGATGTTTTTTATTTCTTCTTTGATCTCTCTGTTTAATAGCATGATATTTAGTCTCTATGTGTTTGACTTTTGGATTGTTTTTTTTGTAGTTGATTTCCAGTTTTATGCCACTGTGATCTGAGAAGATGCTTGGTATGATTTCTATCTTCTTGAATTTGAAGAGACTTTTCCTGTGATCCAATATATACTCTATCTTTGAAAATGACCCATGTGCACTTGAGAAGAATGTATATTCTGTGGCTTTGGGATTAAATGTTCTGAAGATGTCAATTAATTTCATCATTTCTATTGAGTTATTTAGGATTGATGTTTCTTTGATGATTTTTTGTTTAGAGGATTTGTCCAATGGTGGTAGTGGGGTATTAAAGTCTCCTACTATGATTGTATTGCTGTCAATCTCCCTTTTGATATCATTCAGTTTTTTTATGTATTTGGGTGCTCCTGTATTGGGTGCATATATGTTTACCAGAGTTATATCTTCTTGTTGGATTGCTCCCTTTAGTATTATGAAGTGGCCTTCCTTATCTCTTGTTATGTCCTTCACTTTGAGATCTAAATTGTCAGATATAAGTATTGCTACCCCAGCTTTTTTTTCATTTCCATTAGCCTGAAAAACCTTTTTCCATCCCTTCATCCTCAGTCTGTGTGCATCTTTTTTTCTGAGGTGAATTTTTTGTAGACAGCAGTTATATGGGTCATGTTTTCTTTTTTTTTTTTAATATATTTTATTGATTTTTCACAGAGAGGAAGAGAGAGGGATAGAGAGTTAGAAACATCGATGATATAGAAACATCGATCAGCTGCCTCTTGCACAACCCCCACTGGGGATGTGCCCGCAACCAAGGTACATGCCCTTGACCGGAATCAAACCTGGGACCTTTCAGTCCGCAGGCCGACGCTCTATCCACTGAGCCAAACCGGTTTCGGCAGGGTCATGTTTTCTTATCCAATCCGTTACCCTATGTCTTTTGATTAGGGCAGTTAATCCATTTACATTTATAGTTATTATTGATAGGTACTTATTTGTCGCCATTTTTATTCTTTACCCCTGTGTTCCTTCTTTGCTTCCTATTTCTTTTTTTTACAGCAGACCCTTTAGCATTTCTTGCATTGCTGGTTTGGTGGTAATAAACTCCCTTAGCCCTTTTTGTTTGTGAAGCTCCTGATTTCACTTTCAATTTTGATTGATAGCCTTGCTGGGTACAGTATTCTTGGATTCAGACCCTTCCTTTGCATGATTTTGTATATTTCATTCCATTCCCTTCTGACCTGATGTGTTTCTGTTGAGAAATCAGTTGCTAGTCTGATGGAAGATCTTTTGTAGGTAACTTTTTGTCTCTCTCTGGCTGCTATTAAGATTCTTACTTTGTCATTGGTGTTTGCCAATTTAATTATAATGTGCCTTGGTGTCAGTCTTTTGGGGTTCATTTTGCTTGGGACTCTGTGAGCTTCTTGGATTTGTGTGGGGTTTTTCTTCCCTATATCAGGGAAGTTTTCTGTCATTATTTCTTCAAACAGGATTTCTATTCCTTGCTCAGTTTCCTCTCCTTCTGGAACTCCTGTTATGTGGATGTTGTTTTGTTTTGTGTTGTCCCAAAGTTCCCTTAGGCTCTCCTCCTGCTTTTTAATTTTTTTATTTCTAGAAGCTGCTCTACTTGGGTATTTTTTCCTACCTTGTCTTCTAGCTCACTGATGTAGTCCTCTGCCTCTTCTAGTCTACTCTTGATTATTTCTACTGAGTTATTTACAGCAGTGATGTCATTTTTCATTTCTTCTTGGTTCTTCTTCATTTCCTCTTTGTTCTTACACATATTGTCGAATTTGTCTTCCATTGTTTTCGTCCACCTTGTGACCATTTCTCTGAATTCTTTCTCTGACATGTTGCTTGGTTCCATTTCATTTACTTTTTTTTTTCTGGTGATGCCTGCTTTTCTTTCATATGCAGGCTGTTTCTTTGTCTCCCCATGATCTCTCTTCTCTGGTTGTCTGGTTATGTAGTTCTCTCTCTCCTGTGTTGATTTAAAGGCACAAAATACAACACAACAAGGTAAAATGCACAAGGCACTGAACACAAATTAATAAAGTTATTAATAAAGTAATCAAGATATTAATAACCCCAAAGAAAGGTAACCACCAGAGAATGGCAAATTAGAGGATAGTAGAGAAAGAAGAAAATAAAAATAAAAAGAAGTGCAAAAATAAAATTGGGAAGAGGAAAAAAAAAGTAAGAGAGAAAAGAAAGAGAATAAGGAAGAAGAGCGGAACAAACTATATATATGGGGAGAAAACTCCAATAAACAGCCACTAATCCCAACAAATGCCAGCAACAATACCTGGAGATGAATTCAAACTACAAACAACAACTAATATCAAATGTGGCGAGGGAAAACAAGCAAAAAACAAATAAAAACAAACATACAAAAAAACAAAACAATCTCACAAGCATAAAAAAATCGATATAATCAGCAATCAAGCAAACAACAACATAAGTACAGAGAAAAAAAGTTTTTGTATAGTGAAGAAAGAGAAGAGAGAGGTGTGTATGGACTTGGAGCAGAGGATTGAAAATTAGATATATAAGTAGGGTGAAATTTTAACAGAGGGCAAAAAGAAGGAATAGGGGAAATCTAAAGCAGGAATAAGGTAAGAGAAACAGGACAACAAAAGGGGAAAAGTGGGGAAGATAGCGATGGCATAAAGGTAAAGTTGAGATAGTAAAAGGATGCTAAAGGAAAGGTGAAAATAGAATGTAGAACACTAATCCCAAAGTAAAATAAAGAGAAAATAAAATGACACTTTTTTTTAAAAAAGGTAAAATAGTAGTAGTAATAATACTGATTGAAAATAAAAATGTAATAAATAAAAAGGTAAAATCCAATGAGGAAAAAGAAAAAAAAATTAGTTTCTTAAGTAAAAGATGAAAAAAATAAAAATGTGCAATAGTGAAGGTCATTCACTTCCTCTACTGTTCTGTTTGGCACGCCTATTTCCTAGTCAGGACAGTATTGAAGTTCCTTGTGTTCCACTGCCCCTCAGTGTTGTAAGCCAGTTTTTATTTTTAAGCAAACAGCATGGCTTTATTTCTTATATTCCTTTATTTGTGTTTACACAAGAGTCAATTTGTGATTCAACCCCTGGGTGGCAGTGTTTCTGGATTGACCTCCAGGTGTATAGGTCCTCTCTAGCTAGTGTATAGATTTTCTTTTCCCTGTGGCACTTAATACCGGTTTGGGGGAGTGGGTTGCCCCAGAGCTGGTTCTCTGATTGTTATTCCCGCTCTGATCCCCAGGTTCCAGAAAAACAACTTTCCCCTGCAGTCTCTTAGAGTGTCCCCAATTGGGTGATCCTATGTATTGGGCTTTGAAGCAAGGATTTGAAGAGGAAAAAAAAAAAGAGCCAGAGCAAGTGTGTGAACTCCGGCACTGCGGACAAGTCTGTGCAGTCTTTTTTCCCCTTGGGTCTAAGCAGCCGGGACACTTTTAAAATTTTTAGGCTGTCCTTTTGCGCCCAGATCAAAATGGGTTGCTTTTTAGATTTCCCTTCTGTTAGCAGCTCTGCAGACCCCCTTCCATATTCATGGGTCACACCAGCCCCAACAGACTTGAATTTTATTAGGCACAGACTTCCCCCAGTCTTCCAGCTCCCGCTGTGCACGTATCTCTCTCCTGCCAGGACCACAGATCTCACCTTCTCCCAGGCTAAATCTAAAGTTGCCTTCTCCAAACCTAGACCCATGTAGAAATTCTGTACCCACCACTGCCAACTGCAACAGTCAGCTTCCTAAGTGCTTGGCTAAAAGCTTCTATAGCTTCATTTTCCCAAACCTTTTAAGGCCGAGAGTAATTCAGCATAGGAGGATTTTCCTGGCTTTGGCACCACAACTTCTGATACATACTTTGCTAATTGGAATGAGAGAAACACAATTCTTTCCTGTGTACCATTAGCTTTTATGTTTCTCTTTGTCTTTAACATTTTTTTTTCTGCTTTCTATTCAGTTATTTGTCAAGTAGAGGTCCAGTGCACAAATTCGTGCACCAGTGGGGTCCCTTGGCCTGGCCTGCGGGATCAGGCCAAAACTGGCTCTCCGACATGTTCCCAGATTGCGAGAGAGTGCAGGCCAGGCTGAGAGACCCCACCGGTGGACGATCAGGGCCAGGGAGGGATGCAGGAGGTTGGCCATCTGGGGAGGGACTGCAGGAGGGTTCCAGGGCATGTCCAGCCCATCTCACACAGTCCTGATTGGCCAGACCCCAGCAGCAAGCTAACCTACTGGTCAGAGCATCTGTCCCCTCGTGGTCAGTGCACGTCATAGTGACTGGTCGACCGGTTGACTGTCCACACCCTGGTGGTCAGTGTATGTCATAGCAAGCAGTTGAACAGCCTTAGCATGTCATTAGCATATTATGCTTTGATTGGTTGAAGAGCACTTAGCATATTAGGCTTTTATTATATAGGATTATTCCTTTTCCCATTTAATTTCTTAAACAAATTTTTCCTTTTTAGGCTCTGAAATACCAGCTGTCTCTACAGAGCAAACCAGTAGAAGAATTATGCAGGGAGGTGAGAGTGTGAACCTAGTGTGTTCATTCCTGTGCTTGTACGGTTATATTTGTGTGTGAGTCCTTGTGGAAAAGATTGGAAACATTCAGTAAAATCAGGTAATAAAAACTGATGGGTGTCACTGCCACTGAGCCATTGGAAAACTTGAACACTTCCAAGATGCATTAATTAGCAAAATAATTATGATGAAGAGATTCACATGATGCTTTGTAGTTTCAAAATGCTGTTTTTTTTTATTACTAAGTGACCTCTCAACCCATTTTTTGGAATAGCTAAAGAAGTGGTTATTAGTCATTCAAAGCACACACGAAGACTGATATAAATACATTTAAATGAATTGCCGTGAGACCCTTACAGAGTTAATAATAGTAGAGCCAGAACTAACCTTGCCCCAGACAGCTACCTTTCTAAAATCCCTCCACTGTTTTTTTCTTCTTATTTTTCCCACATTTTTTGTTTTGGATTTTTTTTTCTTTTCATATCTTTAAAAGACAATATGTAGTGACTTATTCAGAGTTTGAAGATGAGTCTTAGTAATGTGTGCTTACAGTGGCCAAATAAATTAAAATAAGGACAAATCTCTGGTGTGTGAACATATGACAATTTTCCTACCAGAGCTGATTTTGAAGTAATCCCTAAATCAGTGATGGCGAACCTATGACACGCGTGTCAGCACTGACACGCGTAGCCATTTCTGATGACACGTGGCCGCTGAGGCGGCCGCATGCCGAGGATGAAACATTTGCTGCTCCTGAGGATGAAACATTTGCGAAATGTTTTTTTTTTCCTTAAGGTGACACACTACCCGAGTTATGCTCAGTTTTTTGGCGAAGTTTGACACACCAAGCTCAAAAGGTTGCCCATCACTGCCCTAAGTAGCGGAGATTTGTAAGGGCACTTGTGACAGTATCTTCACTGGGAAGTGCTGGAGGGAATGACAAACTATTTTACAACCTTCCATGCATTTCCTGCCTCGTGGCTGCGAAGCGATTAATTGCTGTGCTATATAATAATTAAAGCACTTTAAATGTGTGCTGCTGAACCCATATGTGAGCACACCTGTGAAGAAGGCTTTTTCTGGTTGCCTTCTGTTTATTCTTGACAAGTCCTTTGTTGAGCCAAAGAATATGAGCCATCACCCTGCCCATATGACCAGCGGAGCACCTTGTGTGTTATTAGTATGCCCAGACCATCCCCATCCATTACTAGTCCATCACGTTCATCCCGGGTGGAAATTGCAGGCATCATATAACACTATCCACAAAAAACCACACATATTTAAGTGGTATTTCCCCTGCAATGTATCTTCCCGTTTTGGATTATATCAAATGCAACTGGAATTTATGACAAATTGAAATATCAGTGCTAGTATTTACAAAAGTTCTCAAATAGAATACCCTGGACAGTTCCCACTTTGCACAGAGTTTAATATGAACTTGGCAGCATCTAATTCTATAGAGAATTAACCACTATTTTGTCAAGATTGTATATTCACCTACCCAAAGTCCAACATATCCTAGAAATATGAAAATGTTGCCTGCCATTCGTGTTAGTAATGAAATACTGCTTTTGTTATTCTGAGAGGACAAAACAATGGCTCTTGCTGTGATGTTGAGAAAACAAGCCTGAGAAATGGAAACTTTTCATTTAGTGAATTGCTAACATTTAGGTACATTGTTCCTTGACCACCATTCATGCCTTCTGCATTCAATGTACTTTTGATTAAACTCGTCCTTTAGTAGTTCTTTCACACAGGGTGTACCTGTGGTAACCTGCAATCTTTTTCATAACAAGTCCTTATTTAGACTTGCTTTTGAGTGAACCAATGATTTGCCACTCGGAAACACACCTTGGGGTGCTAATTTTAAGCTGGCTATTCTTAAGGAAAAAAGACTCAGGGATAACCTTGACCCTCCGCCTAACTGGCTAAAGGAATTGGGACAGATGACCGATCGGGCTGGAGCCAGCATCACAGAGACTGTGTTGGTGCAAGAGCTGGTGAGTGACAGGAGGAGCCTGGAGAGGCCTGTCTGACCCAGTCACTCTCCGTGACCTCGTTGTTAAGATGGCCCAGCAAAATGTGTTCACCCAACATTTGCTTTTCCATCTCAATGTGAATTTCTTCCTGCCCTTTGAGAACCCAAACCATAGCCCCACCACCCATTCTCCTTAATTCAAAAGGGCATATGAAGGTCAACCTCCGAGTAGCCTGCCTATTCCCCTTTGCCTCAGAACAGAGCATGAGAACAGACATGCTGGGGCAGACCCCACAGGTTAGCAGGGGCAGCAACATTGATCCTCTTTCCAAGCCCCTCAGTCCAGCCTCCGCCCGGCTTTCTGTCCGGAGTCCTTCAAGAGAACAGAGGCCCTCAAGCCTCTGCTAGTGTAGGAACCGACCCGCCGCTGGATTGAAGAACTGCCCGGCGGTCCCTCCAGCAGCCCCAGCCTGGAGCTGACTTCCCAGGCCGGTGTGTACCAAAGAAATGGCTCTTGGCCTGGGCTGGTGCAGTCTGAGTCTCCCAGGGGGACCGAGTCTCCTCTGATTCCCACCCCTGATGCCACCAGAGCTCCCCTTCCCTTCTCTGTTCCTCTGGATCGGGGATGAGATCTCATGCTTCCAGGGGGAAGGGCTCCGCTGCCTCAGTATCCCTCCAGCTTTCCAGCCACAGGCCTGTGGGCGGGGTGCGCCCTCTCCCTGCCTCCTCTTGTCTTTCCTTCAGGCTCCCTGTTCTCAGTATTTCAGACCAGCGACACTTCTACTGGTTTTCCAAGGTAACTGCTCTGCAGTTCAGCTGCCAGTCTGGGTCAGGGTTGGGAACAAGTGGGCAGCTGCCAGATGCTCTTCAGCCACCTTGGAACCCACCTAAATACTCTTAAATCACCTTTAACCCGTGTGTTTTGTATGAATGAGTTGTTTAATCCTATATAATAAAAGCCTAACATGCTAAGTGTCTGGTCGACCAGCCCACCATTCAACTAATCAAAGCATAATCCTACATAATAAAAAGGTAATATGCAAATTGCATCACTCCACTACGCCCACGATTGGGCCGGCTGGAGGCACGGGGGGTGGGACTCAGGGTGGCCGATTGGCTGGCGGTAGGAGCGGGGGGCGGGGACTCGCGAGTCCCCGTCCCCCACTCCTCCCGCCGGCCTAAACGGCAGGCGCTGCGGAAGGACCCATGGGGCCGGTGGAAGACGCTGGTGGCAGAACTGGGGGTGGCTGATTGCGTGGCAGCCGGCACCAGTTTTCCACCAGCAGCAGTTTTCCTCTGGCCACCCGGCGATCGGAGCGCCTCCCGATCGGAGTTCCTCTCGGGGTGGCCGATCGTGCTGGCTGGAGGCGCTCTGATCGGTGGGTGGCCAGAGGAAAACTGCTGCTGGTGGAAAACTTGTGCTGACAGCCAGGTGAAGGAAAAGTCTATTGCACGAAACTTCGTGAAACGGGCTTCTAGTATGCTAATGATATGCCAAGGACCCTCAAGCGCTTGCTATGACGTGCACTGACCAGCAGGGGACATAGAGTCGACTGGTCGACCAGTCATTATGATGTGTACTGACCACCAGGGGGCAGATGCTCTGACTGGTAGATTAGCTTGCTGCTGGGTTCCGGCCAACTGGGACTGAGCGAGATAGACTGGACATGCCCTGGAGCCCTCCCATAGTCCCTCCCTGGCTGGCCAACCTCCCGTGTCCCTCCCCAGCCCCGATCGTGCACTGGTGGGGTCCCTCGACCTGGCCTGTGCCCTCTCACAATTTGGGACCCCTTGGGGGATGTTGGAGAGCCAGTTTTGGCCTCTAGCCTATATAATAAAAGCCTAAGCAACTGTTATGGCAGAACGGCTGGAACGACTGGTCGCAATGATGTGCACTGACTATCATGGGGGAGATGGTCAATGCAGAAGCTGCCCCCTGGTGGTCAGTGTGCTCCCACAGGGGAACTGCCACTCCCAACTCTGTGTCAGCAGATGCAGCAGGCCGGGATGAGTGCGAGCGGCACCCGGCCCTGATTCGGGCTCCTCCATGGCCACCTGCCACTTGGTAGACTGCTACATCCTCTGAGGGGTCCCTGACTATGAGAGGATGCAGGCCAGGCTAAGGGGCCGCCCCCCCCCCCCCGCCCTGAGTGTACAAATTCCGTGCACCAGGCCTCTAGTGTCTAAATATTTTGGAATTTTTCAGTTATCTTCCTGTTATTAATATCTAGTTTAATTTCATTCTGGGTAGGAGCATACTTGTTATGATTTCTATTCTTTTAAACTTATGTTTCTTGTTATTTTTTAAAATTTTAGTTAATGATTAGAATGTGCTCTGTCTCTATAAGCATGAGAAAAATGTGTGCCATATTCAGTGTTGCTGGATGAAGTATTCCAGGAGTATCAATTAGATTCAATTGATGGAGGATGCAGTTCAGTTTATGTATGTCCAGTCCTCTCCCTGCTGCTTGCTGGATTTGTCTAGCAATGTTAGAATGGAGTTGAAGTCTCCAACCATAATAATAGGTTAGATTATTTCATCTTTTTAAAAAAATATATTTTATTGATTTTTACAGAGAGGAAGGGAGAGGGATAGAGAGCTAGAAACATCGATGAGAGAGAAACATCGATCAGCTGCCTCCTACACACCCCCTACTGGGGATGTGCCCACAACCAAGGTACATGCCCTTGACCGGAATTGAACCTGGGACCATTGAGTCCACAGGCTGACGCTCTATCCACTGAGCCAAACTGGTTAGGGCAGATTATTTCATCTTTAAGTTTTATGTTTTTGCTACAAGTATTTTGACAGTTTTGTTTGTCATATGCACATTAAGGATGCATGTCTCTCTGAGAATTTACCCCTTTACTGGTATAGTTAGTAATGCCCATCTTTCATCATGACTACTTTCTTTGCTCAGAAGTCTTCTTTGTCTGAAATTAATATAGCAATTTCAACTCTCTTTTAATTAGTATTAGAATGGTATAACTTTCTCCATTCTTTCATTTTTATGGTTTCTGTGTCTTTATCTTTGAAGTTGTTTTCTTATAGAAACACTAGAGGCCCTGTGCATGAAATTTGTGTATGGGGGGTGTGTCCCTCAGCCCAGCCTGCACCCTCTCCAATCTGGGACCCCTTGAGGGATGTCTGACTGCCCTCTCACAACCCAGGACTGCTGGTTTTCAATCATTTACCTGCCTGCCTTCCTGATTGCCTGTAACCGCTTCTGCCTGCCAGCCTGATCACCCCCTAACCACTTACTCCCCTGACAGCCTGATTTGAGCCTAACAACTCCACTGACAGCCTCATTGCCCCTAACTGCCCTCCCCTGTAGTCCTTGTCCCCCCAACTGCTCTTTCCCACAGGCCTGGGTCCCCCGCAAATGCCCTTCCCTGCAGGCCCGGTCTCTTCCAACTTCCCTCCTCTGCTGGCCTGGTCACCCCTAACTGCCCTCCCTTGCAGGCCTGGTCCCTCCCAACTGCCCTCCCTTGCTGGCCATCTTGTGGTTGCCATCTTGTGTTCACATGGGGGCAGCCATCTTTGACCACATGGGGGCAGCAATCTTGAGTGTTGGAGTGACAGTCAATTTGCATATCACTCTTTTATTAGATAGGATATTCTTGTTTTTCTTTTTTTGTATCCACTTTGTTTCACTTTGTGTATTTAGACTAGGATATTGAAGTGGTGATTCACACAGGAGAATTTTTAATGTCTGTCATGTTTGTGATTAATTTTTAGTTTGTTGTCCTTTTATTTTTTTTTTTTATGTTTTTCATCTTTTTTCTGCCATCCATAGTTTTAATTGACCTTTTTATATAATTCAATACTATGCCCTTTCTTGCCATATGACTTAACCTGGTTTAAAAAATTATTTTAGTGGATGGCCTATCCTACATAATAAAAGAGTAATATGCAAATTGACCATACCTCCACTACACCCACAAGCCATACCCACCAGCCAATCAGGAGCGAGTATGCAAGTTAAGCCAACCAAGATGGCTGCGGCCACAGAGAGAGCAGAAGGCTTGGGTTTCCCCGGCAATGGAGGAAGCCAAGCTTTCTGCACACCCTGGTGGGCCCAGGCCTCCACTCAAGGCCACAAAGTTTCAATTATAGAAGATAAATAAATCCCAACAAAAATGGCTGTGGCCACGGAGCTAGCTGGAGGCTTGGCTCTGCTCAAGGCTACAAAGTTTCAATAATAGAAGATAAATAAATCCCAGATACCAGGACCTCCACTTGGGTCACTGGGGGGCGTGGCCAGCCTGCACACCATCACAGGCCCCTCGCCCAGGCTGCCCCACGCCCCAAGGGAACCCCCACCCTGATCCGGGACACCCTTCAGGACAAGCCAGGCCTCTATCCTATCTAATCCTCCTATCTACTAAAAGAATAATATGCAAATTGACCATCACTCCCAACACACAAGATGGCTGCCACCATGTGGTCAAAGATGACTGACCCCATGTGAATACAAGATGGCCACCACAAGGTGGTCAGCAGGGGAGGGCAGTTGGGAGGGACCAGGCCTGCAAAGGAGGGCAGTTGTGGGCAATCAGGCCAGCAGGGGAGGGCAGTTGGGAGGCACCAGGCCTGCAAGGGAGGGCAGTTGGGGGCAATCAAGCCTGCAGTGGAGGACAATTAGGGGTGACCAAGCTGGCAGAGGAGGGATGTTGGGAGGCGATCAGGCCTGCAGAGAAGGGCAGTTGGGGGGGACCCAGGCCTGCAGGGGATAGCAGTTGGGGGGGACCAGGCCTGCAGGGAAGGGCAGTTAGGGGTGACCAGGCCTGCAGGGGAGGGCAGTTAGGGGCAAACCGGCTGGCAGGGGAGTAGTTAGGCATCAATCAGGCTGTCAGGGGAGTGGTTAGGGGGTGATCAGGCTGGCAGTCAGAAGAGGTTAGGGGCAATTAGGCAGGCAGGCAGACGAGCAGTTGGGAGCCAGCAGTCCTGGATTGTGAGAGGGATCAGGCCTAAACGGATAGTCACATATCTCTCAAGAGGTCCCAGATTGGAGAGGGTGCAGGCTGGGCTGAGGGACACACACACCCTGTGTATGAATTTTGTGCACTGGGCCTCTAGTCTGTATATATAAAAGCCTGAGTGACCGTCCGACTGACTGTCAGACTGGTAGCTATGATGCACACTGACCACCAAGGGACAGACGCTCAATGCAGGAGCTGTTGAGCTGTGGTGACTTTGCAGCTGTGGTTTTTGGGTGATGCACCCGGAACCAGAGAGGAGAGAGCTGAATTCCAGGGTGCATCACCCGAGAACTGCCCTCTAACATTCTGGGTCCCCTTGGGGGATGTCGGAGAGACGGTTTTGGCCCAATCCCCATAGGCCAGGCCAAGGAAGCCCACCTGTTGGAGGGACCCTGCTCACTCCGCAGTCACCCTTAGAGCCCAGGCTTTGCCCCAGGTGCAGCTGGCTGGGGAGAGACTGCGGGAGGGTGGCTCCAGGGTGTGTCCAGCCTCTCTCATGCAGTCCCACCCTGGTGGCCACCTTCTAATTAATTTCCTTTCAATGTGCACGAATCAGTACACTCGGCTTCTAGTATTTTATAAGATACATTTACTACTAATATAAAATCAGCTTCAAATAATATTATACCACTTTGCAAGTAGTACTCATCTCTTAAAACAGGGTATTTGCAATTTCTTCCTCTAATCCTTTATCACATTCCTGCCAATTACTCCCCCTATTCATAAAATCATCAAATACATTGTTGATATTAGCTGAACAAACTTTATCTTTAGATTAGTAAAGAACAAAACATAAAAGATTTTATTTTACTATTATTTGTTTCTTCTTTGATGTTCTTCCTTTTTTATGTATCTACAAATATCTGACCTATATTATTTCACTTTTCAGAGAACTTCATTTCATTTTTCCTGTGAGAGGTCTAATAGCAACAAATTCCCTTAATTTTTGTTTGCTTTTAGGATGTATTTATTTTTATTTTATGTTTGAGGATAGTATGTTGGATATAAAATATTTGTTTGTGTTTTGCTTTGTTTGTTTAAAAATGTTAATTATTTCACTTCACTCTCTTTGTTTATACTTCTTTATTGTGTAAAGTTTGTCCAAGTTTAAGGTGTATACTATGTTACTTTCATACATTTATATGTTGTAGTATGCTTGTTGGTACAGCGGTATTTGTTAAATTACATAATTGTAGTACAACTAGAGGCCCGGTACACGAAATGTGGGCAAGAGTAGGCCTTTGTAGCTGTGGCAGCTGCCTCAATCCTGCAGCTGCAGCCCTGGCTTCATCCAGAAGGTCCTGAAGGAAGGGCGTCCAGAAGGACATCTGGTCTAATTAGCATATTATGCTTCTATTATTATAGATATCATTGTCTATATTCACTATACTGTGCTTTTGATATTTACTTGTTACAAGTCTGTGCTTTTAAATACTATCAATCTTATCCACCTCAACTACCCTCTGTGAATTATTTCACACTCTGTTTTTTTACATTCATATATTCTATATAGAAATGATAGTATACAGTGCTTGCTTTCCTCTGTCTGACTTATCTCACTTAGCATAATGTGTTCACGATCCATCCATCCTGTCATAAGTGGCAGGATAGTATCCTTTCTCATGCATGAACAATATTCCATTATGTATATGTACCGCATTTTTTATCATTTCACCCAGTGTTAGACATTTGGGTATTTTGAATAATGCTGCCATAAACATGGAAGTGCATATATTTCATCAAAATCATGTTTTCATGTTCTTTAGATAGCTACCCAATGGTGTAATTGCTGGATTATATGGTAGATCTATTCTTAATTTTTTGAGAAACCTCCATATAGGTTTCCACAGGGGTTTGACCAATGTACACTCCCATTAATTTATATAGGAGTTACCTTTTTATTGCATATTCACCAGCACCTCTATTCTTCTTCTCTTTAAATTCTTTATTGTTAAAAGTATTACATGATTCTCCTTTTCCCCTCCATTGACCTCTCCCTGGCCGCTCCCACCCCTAGCACATGCCCTCACCCCCCTATTGTCTGTGTCCATTGGTTAGGCTCATATGCATGCATACAAGTCCTTTGGTTGTTCTCTCACTCCCTCACCCCCCAACTTCCCTCATAGGTTGGACAGTCTATTCAATGCTTCTATGACTCTGGTTCTATTTTTGTTCATCAGTTTATATTGTTCATTATGTTCCACAAATGAGTGAGATCATGTGATATTTATCTTTCTCCGACTGGCTTATTTCACTTAGCATAATGCTCTCCAGTTCCATCCATGCTGTTGCAAATGGTAAGAGTTCCTTCTTTTTTACCGCAGCATAGTATTCCATTGTGTAGATGTACCATGGTTTTCTAATCCACTCATCTGCTGATGGTCACTTAGGCTGTTTCCAAATCTTAGCTATGGTGAATTGTGCTGCTATGAACATAGGGGTGCATATATCCTTCCTGATTGGTGTTTCTGTTTTCTTGGGATACATTCCTGGAAGTGCGACCACTGGGTCAAATGTGTTTCTTTTTGTTTATTGTTTATATTTCTGTTCACAAGTTTTGAGCTTCAATAAGTCTAGTTGTTACTTTGGTTTTCTGTTTGTGCTGTTGACATCATGTCCAAAAATCATTGCCAAGAGCAATATCGAGTGACTTCCTCCCTACGTTTTCTTCCACAGGTTTTATGATGTCAGCTTTATGTTTATGTCTCATACATTTTGAGTTAAATTTTGTGAATAATAGGGGTTCAAGTTCATTGTTCTCATGTGTTTATCCAGGTTATTCCAGCATATTTGTTAAAGAGGCTATCCTTTTCCCATTGGGAATTTTTGGTTCCCTTGTCATATGTTAGTAAACCACATAGTTTGACATTTAATTCTGGGCTGTTTAGTCTGTTCCACTGGTCAATGTGTTTAACTTTGTGTCAGTACCATACCATTTTTATTACTACTGCTTTGTGATATGTTTTGAAATCTGAAAGTGTAATTCTTCCAATTTACTCTTTTTCTCAGGGTTGTTTTGGCTAGTTGGGATTTTTTTGTGTGTGTGGTTTCAAGCAAATCTTACAATTATTTCTTTGATGTTTGTGAAGAATGCCCTTGGTATATTGATGGGGATTCTATTGAATCTGTAGATGGCTTTGGGTAGTATGGCTACTTTAACTATATTAATTATTCTGACCCATAAACATGTGATGTCTTTTCATTTATTTGTATCTTTGATTTTTAGTGAAGTTTTAAAATTTTCATTGTACAGATATTTGACTTCCTCAGTTAAATTGATTCCTAAGTATTTTATTATTTTTGATGTTATTGTGAATGTAATGAAGTTTCCTATTTCTTGTTTAGATGTTTCATCATTACTCTGAAATAATTTAATTGATTTCTGTATTTTTATTTTGCATCTTGGAATTTTACTGAAATCATTGATTAATTCCTACAGTTTTTGATTGACTCTGGGATTTTCTGTATATCATATGATATCATCAGCTAACAGTTACAATTTTACTTTTTCCTTTCAAATCTGGATGTCTTTTAGTTCATTGTCTTATCACATTGTTCTAAATAGGACTTCCAATACTATAGTGAACAGAAGTTGTGAGAATGGGCATCCTTGTCTTCTTTATAACCTTACAATAACCACTTTCAAAATTTTTTAAAATCTTCACACAAGGATATGTTTTTTTGATTAGAGAGAGAGATAGAGAGAGAGAAAGAGAGAGAGAGAGAGAGAGAGAGAGAGAGAGAGAGAGAGAGAGAGAGAACCACACCTATGTGAGAGAGAGACATCGATCAGTTGCCTCAAGTTTGTGCCTTGTCCTGGAATTGAACCTGTAAACTTTTTGGTGTATGGGATGACACTCCAACCAACTGAGCCACCAGGCTGGAGCTAAACACTTTCAAGTTTTTTTCTCACTGAGTGCAATGCAGCTGTAAATTTGTCATATATGGCCTTTATTATGTTATGTGCCTTCTGTAGCCAGTCTGTTAAGGACTGTTATCAGGAAAGAATGTTGTATTTCATCAAATGCTTTTCTTGCATCTACTGAGATGTTTATGATTTTTATTCTTCACTTTATTGATGTGATGTAATTCACCCACTTTCAGGTTGACGGATGGCTCTGCCAGGTGTCCTGGTGTGCTGTGCAGAGGCACTTCTTTTCGGTTACAAATGTTTTGTTAGATGTAATTCAAAGGGGAGAGGAAAAAGGAATTATTCATGCCACCATAGTGCTAACATCACTTTGCTTGCATAATTTTTAAGAAGTGTATGATATAATGCTTACCTTTGTACCTAGGTAAGGTGTTCTAAGTAAGGTGTTTTAATGACTCTGGCTTTGCTTTAGGCTTTTTCTATTGTTGTTGTTTTGTTTTTGTATTTGATTTTTTTTGAAGTTGAAATATGATATGCCAAGGTATACATTTGGGGGGGGGCAGGGGACCAGGGGATATTTATCCTGCCTGATACTTTCTGAGCCCCTGGATTAAATTGGTATCTGTCATTATTGTAGAAAATTCTCAGACATTTTTATTTCAAACTAGAGGCCCGTTGCATGAAAATTCATGCACTGGAGCGAGGGGGGGGGGGTCCTTCAGCCCGGCCTGCCCCCTCTCATAGCCCGGGAGCCCTCAGGGGTGGGAGGCAACCCTGCAATCAGAAGAAGGCGATGCCCCCATCACACCTCTGCTGCTGCCACTGCCGGAAGCACAAACCTTGGCCGGCCCTGGTTACCTGAGACTCGGGCAGCCCTGTGCAGCTGGGCAGCTGCCATCTGACGCTTATCTGTGCCTTGGGCCGGCCCTGGGCAGCTGAGGGGCTGAGGGGACTGGCAGACTCCGGAGGCAGGTGTACAGAGCTGCCCCGGTGGGGATGAGGGGACTGGGCGCCGCCATCTTGTGGCTGTGGGCGCCTCCATCTTTGAGGGTGTGGCAGTCCATTAGCATATTCCCTCCTTATTGTCTGTGGATGCTGCCATCTTTGTGACAGTGTGAGGGTCAATTAGCATATTCACTCTTTATTAGATAGGATATTTCTTCTGCTCATTTCTTCTCTGTTCATGTATTCTAATTACATGTCTGTTACAACTTTTTTAATTGCACCATTATTAGATATCCTTTTTAATTTTTTAATTCTTTTTTTGCATTTGCTCTTCAGATTTATAAATTTATATTATCAAATCTTCAAGCTCCCTAATTCCTTCCTTGTCCTCATTAAGCATACTGGTAAGCCCATCAAAGATGTTTCATATTTCTGGCTAAATGTTTTTATTTCTAGCATTACCTTTTGATTCTTTTGTAAAATTTCCATTATCCATCTGCTTACATTACCCATCTTTTTTGTGCATGTTGTTAATTTTTTCCTATCAAAACCCATTAAACATTAATCAGAATTATTTTAAATTCTGAGTCTGATAATTCCAAAATACCTGCTATAACTTATTCTGATCCTCACTCCTTATCTTCATACATTTTGTTTTTGCAAAAGGCAAAGCATATTTTGGCATTTTGTATGCCTTATAATTTCTTTGTGAAAGGGTAGAAATGGTATATCAGTGAAACAAACGGAGGTAACCAACCTTTAGTGTAATATTTTACATTTATCTGGCTGGTAGCCAGGTAGTATTGTTTGTGATACGTGTTGTGTCGAGACTAAAATGTTCTCTAATGTCCCTTTTCTTGATCTCTCCTGTTGTCCTTGGGTGTCCCTGGAGACATTTTTCAATGAGGTCTGAGGCCTGAGGTGTTTTAAGCCGTCACTCATCCTTTGTCTGGCAGGAACCTGTTTTGTAGTGGGAAGATGTGGGGAGAACAGAAGCATTTGCTAATCCTCTGATTAGATATAAAGTTTTCGTCAGCCAAGGCCATGGACAGTGACTTTCGGACGTGCTCCTTAGGTTCCCCTTCCCTCCTCTGTAGGTGAGACAGAAAGGCAAACTGGGCTGGCGCTGGGTGCACCTTCTTCCCCAGGTCGGTCAGGCCCTGGGGAAGCAGTCTCTGTGAAGGCGGGCCTTTGTTAAAAAGAACAGTGTCCTGGGTGCATTTAAAATACATTTTTCTCTCCTGCTTCTGAGAGTGAGGAGGGCTTTTTCTCTGATTTTGCTCCTAGCACTCAGCAGGGCTGCTGGAGGTAAAGCCAACGCACCAATCTTATCCTCAGAAGGCTGGCCCCGGGGAATTTATCTCATTCTGACCAGCTCTTCAATGCCCTTTGCTGTTGGGGCCCTGCTCCTGCAGCACCTCTGCACCCAGGAAGCTGGGGTCTCGGTTTTACAATCGGTCTCTACATTTTGAGGTGGTGGTTTTCCTTGTTGACTCTCTGATAGATCTAAGACTTGGTTTTATTTTATTTTTTTTCATCTTTTGTCTTGTTTTGAGTACAGGAGTGATGCATTCTAAACTATTTGCATGACAGACTGGAAAGCAAAACTTACAGTTCATTTTAATATTTACCTCTGTCTGTGGTTTTTTGCAGTTTCAGTTAGCTGGATTTACTTATTCTGCCTGGTATACGGTACAAAGTCTTCGGGAACTCTTATTGTGTTGGTCCTGTGTTCCCATCCTTCATGTCTCTTAACTCTTTTTCTCATAATTGGAATTTTTAAATATCTGTAACAATTTCTTTGAATCAATTAGTCATTTATAGAATTCATTCTTCAGCTGAGTGTAATGAGCTGTTACCCCATTTAAAGTAAATTTTAAATATCAAATTGTTAAATTTTCATTCTGTAAATGTTCTAGTTCAGTGGTCAGCAAACCGCAGCTCGGGAGCCACATGCGGCTCTTTGGCCTCTTGAGTGTTCTAATGCCACTTCTTCAAAATAGACTCGCCCGGGCTGAAAACCGACTTCTGCGCATGGGCCACGAAGTTTTAATCGCACTGTACATGCACGCCCGCACGTGGTATTTTGTGGAAGAGCCACACTCAAGGGGCCAAAGAGCCGCATATGGCTCATGAGCCGCGGTTTGCCGACCACTGTTCTAGTTGATTCGTTTTCAACTGAACTTTTCTTTCTCATATTATTCTATTCCTTCGTTACAGATGCTATTTTTTATTTTACCTATTTAATTAAGCAATAACTTTTTAGCCTCCTCCAGATGATATTGTTCCTTCTCATCCTTGGTACATTAATTTGTTGATTATTGTGCCTACTAACTCTTCCAAATAGAATTTCATTTCTATTTATTATTTTATTTTTATTGTACACTTACTTCACTAGAGTTTGATCATTCTTTGGAGTCTCATAAAGCCTGCAAAATAAATAACTTATTATAAATCAGTTTAAGTATACTCCAACTCAAGCCTCCAACATGTAATGATTAGATTAGTTTTCATTTAATTCTGAGACTTGGGGATTCATATACTAGTATAATAAAATAATTCCAAATTTGAATTACAAAACTTAATGAAGAAATGTTTGGGGGTTCAGTTTCCAATTGGCAATATTTTGTTTTTCTACACAAAGTTCTTGAAAAGTGCCAAGCTTTCTCACCATTTTTTCTAGCTTTGAATTGACAATTCTCCGTTGTGTGAGAATTGGAGGCTCCAGATTCTGAGAAGTCACCTGGGTGTCAGCTTCCTCCCATTAGGCAGTGGCCCGATTCTCTTGCTCCCGCATTTGGACCCCTGTCTCCTTCCCTGGGCTGGATGTGCAGTTTGACAACATCTGGACCCGGAGCAGCATCTGGCAGCACTTCCTTCTGCAGCCATTAATTCTTTCTTATTCTCCAGTACAGGAAGATTTTCTCTGCCTATTTTTCAAGCTCAGTAAGGTTGTCGTTTTGATTTATTCAGCATTTCAATATGCTGGGTTGGAAGTACTTTTGTGTACACTCAGTCTTCTGCGCAGTCCAAAGACATGACCATTTTTATATATAATTTTGATCTGGCTGTTTCCAAAGGTTAATTTGTTTGTTTGCTTTTGGTGTTTGTTTGTTTGTTTGTTTTGTTTTTTTAATTCTGCAAGGTCCTTTTTTAATATATATATATACATATATATATTGATTTCAGAGAGGAAGGGAGAGGGAGAGAGAGATAGAAACATCAATGATGAGAGAGAATCATTGATTGGCTGCCTCCTGCACACCCCCTACTGGGGATCGAGCCCACAACCCCAGACATGTGCCCTTGAAAGGAATGGAACCTAGGACCCTTCAGTCCGCAGGCTTGACACTCAAATCCACTGAGCCAAGCTGGCTAGGGCTCGGTAAGGCCTTTATTCTTAGGGCAGCATCATGGAAAAGTGGAAACACGGCCTCTGGAATATAGCACCTGGCTTGAGTCCTCCCTGTGATGAAAATGGCAAAATAGAGCACCACGTTACATTTTACCTTTGTCATCATCTGACAGAAACATGACAGAGGAAATACAGTCCTTAGCTCTGACAAAACAAAGAGACAGGAGTATCCATGACACATAATATACAAGACCAGTCACATGATTTGTGGGGCTCCGGGCAAAGGGAAATGTGAGAGCCGTTAGTTACCGGGTTTCCAGGCAGTGGCGACGTAGCACTAAATGAAGCACTGCCCTTTGAGTCCCTGTGCTCCTTCCCAGGCAGGATGCCCACATGCCTGGCGCTGAGGAGGTATTTAGAAGAGCTTCTCAATGTGGAGTCCGAATGGGGCACCGGGCAGCCCTTTCAGGGTACCCTGCAGCTGCAGGTCTCAGCTGAAGCTTCCCAACACAGACTTCCCAAGTGGAACATCTGGGTGGGAAAACCACTGCTAATTCATTCTCATTGATCATCTTGTGGTCAAAGCACGTGGACCTCAGGCTATTACTATCTGGATCACATGCTGTGTGACTTGGACACATTATATCACCACTCTGTGACTTAAATGTTTCATCTGTGAGGCCAGGAAAGTAACAGCTTGTGACCTTGGTGATGAGATGAGAGGTCTTAGAAGAGGTACAGCACATAGTAAGTGATATGTCAGGGTTAGCAATTACGTTTTTATCTAAACAGATCTTCTTAACACTGTTTAAATTATTGGAGATTATAGAAAAACTGAAAATTAATAAAAATAAAAATAGAATATCATATTTTTACCAAAATATATTTCAAATAGGTAAAATGTGTATGTGTAAAAAATAAGTCATAAACAACCTAAGTAGAAACACCTGAATTATTTATTTTTAAAAATAAACTAAGCATGTAGAACACCTTTCCCATTATGCCTTAAAACCTAGCCTTAGAGATGACAAAAAGGTAAAGATACACAGTCATGTGTAGCTTAATAATGGGGATATGTCCGGAAAATCCATCATGAGGCTATTTTGTCATTGTGTGAACACAATGGACTGAACTTACACAAACGTAGATGGTACAGTCCACTGCACACCTAAGCTCCATGGTACAGCACATTGCTCCTGGGTACAAGCCTGTACAGCGTGTTACTGTGCAAAACAACATGGAATTAAATCAAGCACAAAAGATACAATCAAGAGATTTAGTAAACAAAAGACGTATGAGGCTGCTGCTGGTGTAATATGGCATAGTGTTTTATAGCAAATTATTTTTTAAATATATTTTATTGTTTTTTTACAGAGAGAAAGGGAGAGGGATAGAGAGTTAAAAACATCAATGAGAGAGAAACATTGATCAGCTGCCTCCTGCACACCCACTACTGGGAATGTGCCCGCAACCAAGGTACATGCCCCTGACTGGAATCGAACCTGGGACCCTTCGGTCCGCAGGCCAATGCTCTATCCACTGAGCCAAACTGGTTAGGGCAGCAAATTATTTTAATTTGTAGAAAGAATACACTCTGAAATAACAATTAAAGGTATAGTATAGTAAATACATAAACCGGCAACATGGTCATTGATTATCAATATCAAGTATTATGTACTACCCATAATTGTTTGTGCTATACTTTTATATGGCAGCTCAGTAGAATTTTTTATTCCAGCATCACCACAAACACCTGCGTAATGCATTGTTTATGACAATGTGATGGCTACAGTACCTAAAGGCAATAGGAAGTATTTTAGCTTTATTATAATCTTATAAGATCACCATCATGTATGCAGTTTGTCACTCACTAAAACTTGGTTATGTGGCACATAGCTATACTTAAAACTAACAATGTTTTACAAAGGGAA
The DNA here is from genome assembly GCF_951640355.1 of Cnephaeus nilssonii. NCBI lineage: Eukaryota > Metazoa > Chordata > Mammalia > Chiroptera > Vespertilionidae > Cnephaeus > Cnephaeus nilssonii. The sequence goes on from NC_137081.1 coordinate 90,687,832, forward strand.
AAATTTTTGTATACATATAATACCTTTTCAAATAAATAAGCAATTTTTATGAAAAATGTTTACTATGTTTTTCTGGTATGTCTTCTATGTCAATTCCCTTTATTGTAAACTGTTCACCTTTGCAGGCTTTCTATTGAATGAAAATTAAAACACAACAAAATACCACTATTTGCTTATTGCTTAGGCAAATGTAACTACATTGGATAATATATGGAAGGCAAAGATGTAAAGAAACAAGGAATCACATACATTGCTTTAATAATGTGAATTTATGTTGACATAAATTTGGAAACATCTATAAAAATTAAGACACTGCTTGATGTAGTATTTTAGTTTTATCTTCTACATGCATATTCATACAATTTACAATGGCTTATGAATACGCCCTTTTAGCAGTTGTTGTTATAGCTAAACAATTTTTAAATTTTCATCTGTATATGGCTGATTAAATAACTTGTTTTATCTGTATAGCATGGAATATGAAATAATCATTAAAAATATTGTGGATTTATCTTAGCTAACATGAAATTCCCAAAGCCATTCCCACTGAAGTTAATAAAACATTAAAGATGTAGCCATCTCCATTACTACTTAGTATTTTCTTAGAAGTATTAGGCACTGCAACTGAACCAGAGAAAACAATTAGGCACGTTAAAGTATAGAAAGGAAAAATAAAATGATTTCTATGTGCAAATTATATCAATGATGAAACAAATAATTCAGTTACATAGTAGAACATAAAATCAACTAACAAAAATAGATGGCATTCATATGTACAATTAGTTAAGGATGTAATAAAACATGAAATCCTATTTAAAATAGATACATAAAAATATACTGCTCTGGAATAATTTATATAAAGAAAACTTTACACATTTCCTACTAAAAGACACAAAAGGTGACTTTAACAAATGGAAAGATGTAATTTTATTCCTGGATATGAAGAGTAAAAATGATAGAGCTGTCATTTGTACCCAAATAAAAACATATATTTTTAATGAGGGCTTTTTTGTTTGTTTCTAGAGACAAGTTAAAAGTCTCTACTGTTCACTGAGAGGAAGCAGCTTTGAAAAATAACTAGGAAAATGATGAAAGGAAAAAGCAGACCTGCCCCAGAGTAGATAAACTTGTTAGAGCGCCCCTGCCATTGAAACAGTGTGCACTGGCACATGGGACAGTGAGAGGAACGGTTGAAACAGAATAGGACATCTAGAATTATAAACAAAAATATAAATTGTTTATAGGATAAATGTCACATTTCAAAGCACTGAAATAAAGATACACTTTTAATAATGGATGCCCCTTTAGAAAAAGGTAAAATTGGATCCTTAGCTAGTATCATCCTATATAATAAAAGCCGAATATGCTAAGTGTCTGGTTGTCTGTTCAACCAATCAAAGCATAATATGCTAATGATATGCTAAGGCCATTCAACCCCTCACTATGATGTGCACTGACCACCAGGAGGTGGACAGTCAACCCATTGACCAGTTGCTATGACCTGCACTGACCACCAGGGGACAAACAGTTGACTGGTTGACCAGTAGCTATGATGTGCACTGACCACCAGGGGTAAGACACTCAGTGCAGGAGCTCTCCCCCTGGTGGTCAGTGTGCTCCCATAGGGGGAGCACCACTCAACCAGAAGCCAGGCTCACAGCTAGCAAGTGCAGCAGCGGTGGCGGGATCCTCTCCCGCCTCAGCAGCTGCGCTAAGGATGTCCGGCTGACAGCTTAGGCCCACTCCCCCTGGAGTTGGCCGTCAGTCTGGCATCCCCCGAGGGCTCCCATACTGCGAGAGGGCGCAGGCCAGGCTGAGGGGCCCCCCACTGAGTGCACAAGTATTGTGTCCCAGGTCTCTAGTATATCATAATAATTGCCCAAATATATGAGATACAAATATAAAATAATAAAACACAGATAACATCAGAAAAAGAATAAATTAATTATTTCATTATTTGAGTATGGAAAAATATATTTACCTCTGGCTCAAAATTTAAATGCAAGAAAAGAAAGATTAATACATTTAAGTAGATTTTTAATGCATTACATAAAGGAAACATGTAGGCAAAAATCAAAGACCAAAAAAGGCAGAAATAATTATTTACTAGTTATATTACAGATAAAAGACTAACATCTTAATATGTAATAAATTGTTAACTACCACAGGAAAAGCCCAACACTCAAAAAGAAAAGTGGACAAAATATATGAGGAGATTGTTCCTAAAAAAATAAAAATAAAGATAACCAGTGAACCTTAAATATATGAAAAATTGCTCAAACTTATTGATAAGAGAACTGTAAACTAAAACTATAATTAGATACCCTATCTAACCTATAAAAACATGGCCTCTGTTCTTTGACAAGTCTGTGCAGAAACAAGCCCTCTTACACATTGCTGGTGAGAGTCCTTCGCTCAATGCTCTTGAGAAGAACTTACAACCAGGGTTCAGCAAAAATGAATGAATACATGAATGAAGTGTGTGTATGTGTATATTTTGCATGTATGCATATGTGCATATGAGAGACAGAAAGAATATGAGCAAAATGAATACATTATTAACAATTGGTAAGCCTAGTTTTTATTACTTTAAAGTTTTCAATTATAATTTGAGAGAATAATTGGTTTTATTTTTATTACTAGTATTTATTTATTTATTTTTACTTTACTTCCCCCTACTTTGTTAGTTATTTTTACATTACCATATAACATTTTCTTCATATTTCATCCTCACATTTGTTTATTCTTAGTTCTGTAATTAAATACATTCAATAGTCATCACACTTTTTTGGTCATAATTTTTCTAGTCATTTTTTGACTGACTTTTCACCATCAGGCAGATTTTAAAGAAGATTTTATGGAAAAAAACGTTGGCCGAACCCTTATTTAATCAACACCAGTAACCTTTATACAGTTTGGCTTATCCAAAACTAAGGTTTGTACCTCATGTGTTCTTTCTCTTTCTGTGAGTACCATACAGGCACTGCTACATTATTCTCTGTCAATAAATGGTTGCAGTAGATACATTTGAAGCCACACTGACATTTTTTCCTTTATTCTATCTTCACCGTTTTTGTTTTCAATCACAGTTTTGTTTGTTTTATTCTTAAAATCTATCAACTTTAAAAAGCTACAAATAAAATTAACCACTCTAGGTTAATTCTCCCAAGTCTTCCAGACAATGTTGTATTTATTTCAATATGAATATTCAAATCAGTTTTTACTTCATCAAAATTGTCTTGAATTGTAACTTTCTGAACAAAGGCTTTTTTTAAATCATAACTCCAGGCTTTATTTTATTTTTTAAAATATGTTTTTATTGATTTCAGAGAGATTAAGGGAGAGGGAGAGAGGGATAAAAACATCAATGATGAGAAAGAATCATTGATAGGCCTTCTCCTGCATGCCCCCTGCTGGGGTAGGAGTCTGAAATCTAGGCATGTGTCCTCATTGGGAATTGAACTTTGACCTACTGGTTCATGGGTGAATGCTCAACCACTGAGACACACCTGGCCGAGTAATTATAACTTTTAAAACAGTGTTTCTATTTGTTTTTATTTATTTATATTATTATTATTATTATTATTATTATTATTATTACTAGAAGCCTGGTGCACGGAATTCGTGCACGGCGGGGGGTTGTCCCTCTGCCCAGCCTGTACCCTCTCCAATCTGGGACTCCTGGAGGGATGTCCGACTGCCCGTTTAGGCCCGATCCCACCAGGATTGGGCCTAAACGGGCAGTCGGACATCCCTCTCACAATCCAGGACTGCTGGCTCCCAACTGCTTGCCAACCTGCCTTCCTGATTGCCCCTAACCGCTTCTGCCTGCCAGCCTGATCACCCCCTAACCACTCCGCTGCCAGCCTGGTTGATGCTTAACTGCTCCCCTGCCAGCCTGTTTGCCTCCAACTTCCCTCCTCTGCCAGCCTGGTCACCCCTAACTGCCCTCTCCTGCAGGGTTGATCACCTCCAACTGCCCTCCCTTGCAAGCCTGGTCCCTCTCAACTGCCCTCCCTTGCAGGCCGGGTGCCTCCCAACTGCCCTCTCCTGCTGGCCATCTTGTGGTTGCCATCTTGTGTCCACATGGGGCCAGGATCTTTGACCACATGGGGGCAGCTATATTGTGTGTTGCAGTAATGATCAATCTGTATATTACTCTTTTATTAGACAGGATAGAGGCCTGGTGCACGGGTGGGGGCCAGCTGGTTTGCCCTGAAGGGTGTCACAGATAAGGGTTGGGGTTCCCTTGGGGTGTGGGGCGGCCTGAGCGAGGGGCCTGTGGTGGTTTACAGGCTGGCCACGCCCCCTGGCAACCCAAGGGGAGGCCCTGGTATCTGGAATTTATTTTCCTTCTACAATTGAAACTTTGTAGCCTGGGGCGGCAGCCATTTCTGTGGCAGTTAATTCACCTTCTACAATTGAAACTTTGTAGCCTTAAGCGGGTGAGCCCGGCCAGGGTGTGCGGAAAGCTTTGCTTCCCCTGTTGCTGCCTGCAACACTGGCCTGTTCTCTCAAGCTCCATTCTGCCGCCATTTGTTTGAATTTGCTTACCTTCTATAATTGAAACTTTGTAGCTTGAGTGGAGGCTTAGGCCTGCAATGGCTATGGAAAACTTGGCTTGCTCTGTTACCTGTAAAACCTTGCTCTCTGTGGCTGTAGCCATCTTGGATTGGGGTTAATTTGCATACTTGCCCTGATTGGCTGGTGGGCAAGGCTTGGCTGGTGGGCGTGGCTTGTGTAGCAGAGTGATGGTTAATTTGCATATTACCATTTTATTAGATAGGAATTATTATCATGGTTTTCTTCTTTGGAAGATCACTCTGGTGATGATAGAACTTTTTAAAATTAATCCTAATTAAATTAATTTTATTTTTTAAACTAAAGATATTGTTGAAAGTATTACATATGTCTCCTTTTTTCCCCATTGACCTCTCCCAACCCACCCCTACCCTCTACCTTCAACCTTCACCACCCTATTGTCTGTGTCCATGGGTTAATGCATATTTGCATACAAGTTCTTTGGTTGATCTCTTCCCACTCACCCACCCAACCCTGGCTTCCCTCTGAGGTTTAACAGTGTGTTCGATACTTCTAGGTCTCTGGATTTACTTTTGTTCATCAGTTTATGTTCATTAGATTCCACATATGAGTCGAATCAGGTGATACTTATTTTTCAACTAGAGGCCCGGTGCACGAAATTCGTGCATGAAGGGGGTGGGTCCCTCAGCTCAGCCTGTACCCTCTCCAATATGGGACCCCTCGAGGGATGTCCGACTGCCCGTTTAGGGGCAGTTGGTTATCCCTCTAAATGGGCAGTTGGTTATCCCTCTAAATGGGCAGTTGGTTATCCCTCTCACAATCCAGGACTGCTGGCTCCCAACTGCTCACCTGCCTGCCTTCCTGATTTCCCCTAACCGCTTCTGCCTGCCAGCCTGATCACCCCCTAACCACTCCACGGCCAGCCTGATTGATGCCTAACTGCTCCACTGCCAGCCTGTTTGCCCCCAACTTCCCTCCCCTGCAGGCCCGGTCACCCCTAACTGCCCACCCCTGCAGGGTTGATCGCCTCCAACTTCCCTCCCTTGCAGGCCGGGTGCCTCCCAACTGCCCTCCCCTGCTGGCCATCTTGTGGTGGCCATCTTGTGTCCACATGGGGGCAGGATCTTTGACCACATGAGGGCAGACATATTGTGTGTTGGAGTGGTGGTCAATCTGCTTATTACTATTTTATTAGATAGGATAGAGGCCTGGTGCAGGAGTGGGGGCCAGCTGGTTTGCCCTGAAGGGTGTCCCAGATAAGGGTGGGGGTTTCCTTGGGGCATGGGGCAGCCTGAGCGAGGGGCCTGTGGTGGTTTTCAGGCCAGCCACGCCCCCTGGCGACCCAAGCGGAGGCACTGGTATCTGGAATTTATTTACCTTCTACAATTGAAACTTTGTAGCCTGGAGCAGAGCCAAGCCTCCTGCATGCTCCCCTGGTAGCCATTTCTGTTTGAGTTAATTCAACTTCTATAATTGAAACTTTGTAGCCTTAAGCAGAGGCCTGAGCCCGACCAGGGTGTGCGGAAAGCTTTGCTTTCTCTATTACCGTGGGCAACCCTGGCCTGGTCTCTCCAGCTCCGTGGCTGCTGCCATTCTGTTTGAATTTGTTTACCTTCTATAATTGAAACTTTGTAGTTTGAGTGGAGGCTTAGGCCTGTCAAGGGCAGGCGGAAAGCTTGTTTCCCTCTGTTGCCTGGGAAACCTTGCTCTCGGTGGCTGTAGTCATCTTGGTTCGGTTTATTTGCATACTCGCCCTGATTGGCTGGTGGGCGTGGCTTGGGCTGGTGGGCGTGGCTTGGGTGTAGCGGAGGTATGGTCAATTTGCATATTTGTCTATTATTAGATAGGATTGATTTTAAATATCCTATATAATAAAGAGATAATATGCAAATTAACCCCATGCCCTCACAAGATGGCTGCCTATGACCAGGCCAGCAGGGGGGTTAGTGAGGGATGACCAAACGACTGAACAAACAGGTTGCATGGGGCAACTAGGCCGGCAGGGGGGCTGTGAGGGGTGACCATGCCTGCAGGGAGGGAAGTTGGGGATGACCAGGCCAGCAGCAGGGGGCAGTTAGGGGCAACCAGGCCGGTAGAGGGGGGCAAGTGTGGGTGACCAGGCCAGTGGGGGGGTGCAGTTGGGGGTGACCAGGCCGGCAGGCCGGTGAGTGATTAGGAGCCAGAAGTGCAGGATTGTGAGAGGGATGTCCAACTGCCAGTTTAGGCCCAATCCCCAGGATCCTGGCAGTTGGACATCCACTGAGGGGGGCCCGGATTAGAGAGGGTGCAGGTTGGGCGGAGGGGACCTCCCCCCTGTGCAGAAATTTCTTGCACCGGGCCTCCAGTGTATCCTACCTAATAATAGACAAATATGCAAATTGACCATGCCTTCACTATGCCCATGATTGGCCAGGAGGCGCGGGGGGGCGGGACTCGGGGTGGCCGGGGTAGCTGATTGGGCCAGCAGGACGCTGAGCTACGTCGCCAGCAGCGGCACGAGCTCAGCGTCTGCGCCATGGCTGTGCTGCGGCACAGAAGGGGCCTCTGGGGCAGCAAGCTGACGTCCCATCCAGCGGACCATCAAAAGCGGGGGAGCTGAGTGCCTGAGCGGATAGGCACTCAGCTCCCCCGCAATCGAATGCAAAAGTATGGGAGCTTGGTGCCTGTCAGCTCAGGCAGCAGGCCTTTCAGAAGCCTCCGCCACGCCTGGAGGCTTCTGAAAGGCCTGGTGCACCAGCGATCTAAAGGAAAGCGTGGCAGCTGGGTGCCTGTCCGCTCAGGCACCAGGCCTTTTAGAAGCCTCCGGCACCTGGTGCACCAGCAGACAGGCACCCAGCTCCCCGTGATCGAAAGCGAAAGCGTGTAGGGGACCCTACATGTGCATTATTCAATCATGCACTGGGCCTCTAGTCATATAATAAAACATAAGACTTGTATTGGTTTACTGTATTGGTTAACCCTGATTTTTAAAGAATCAGATTTTAATTTCATTGATTCTATCTAGTTTTTCCTTCAATTTAAAACTTACTATACTTATTTAGTATTTTCTTTTTCTGTCTTCCTTGTACTTTTCTTTTTCTTCCTTTTCTAGTTGGAAGCTTAGGTCATTGATTTAACACCCTTCTTTTCTATGTTAAATATTTAATGCTACAAATTTCCCTTTAATGACTACTTTTGCTATGCTCCACATTTTTATAGACTTTTTATTTTCTTAAAGCTTAAAATAAATTTTATAATTTCCTTGTGACTTCTTTTTAAACCATTCAGTGACTTAGAATTAATTATTTAGTTCCCAAATATATAGCAGACATCATTTTATTATTTTTATATTGATGTCATTACCATCTGAGAAAAGAATTCCCAATGTTTTTAGTCTTTTAAATTTATTAGACTTTGTTTTATGGACCAGAATATGACTTACCTTGGTGAATGTCACATATGTATTTATTTTTAAATATGTATTTATTTTTAATTCTTACCTAAGGATATGTGTTTTGTTTTGTTTTGTTTTTTAATTTTAGAGAGAGGAAGGAAGAAAAGGAGAGAAACATCCATTGGTTGCCTGCCATAAGTGCTGTGAATAGAGATTGAACCCACAAGCTAGGTATGTGCCCTGACCAGGAACTGAACCTGCAACCTTTTGGTAATGGGACGACTCTTGAACCAACTGAACCACCCAGTCAGGGCATGTCACATGTGCATTTTTAAAATTTTTTCCCTCATTGTCATATTACATAAAAATCAGTTGAGTGCAGTTAGTTGATAGGGTTAACTAGGCCTTACTAATTTTCTGTCTGTTGTTTACATTGATGAAGAAAATAAGTGTCAAAGTTTCCAACTATAAATGTGGAATTATTTATTTCTTGTTTTAATCTTATCAAATTTTCCTTTATTTATTTTGAAACTTTGCTATTCAGTGCTAATACATTTAGAATTTATTAGACTATTGATTTTCATCATTGTGTAATGTCTCTTCTTTTAAAAAAATCTTTATTGTTGAAAGTGTTACATATGTTCCCTTTTTTTCCACCACTGACCCTTTTTGGCCACCTCCACTCACCCCACAACCAGGCCTTCACCAAATTGTTGTCTGTATCCATGGGTTTTGCAAATATGCATAACAGTTCTTTGGTTGATCTCTTCCCATCCACTCACCCACCCCTGGTTTCCCTCTGAGACTCCATAGTACGTTCCATGCTTCTATGTCTCTGGATCTATTTTGTTCATCAGTTTATTTTATTCATTAGATTCCATATATGAGTGAGATCATGTGATACTTGTATTTCTCTGACTGGCTTATTTAACTTAGCATAATACTCTCCAGGTCCCTCCATGAGATGCATGGAGGGTCAGAGATCCTCCTATTTTACTGTCAGAGATCCTCCTATTTTACTGCTGCATAGCATTCCATGGTGTAGATGTACCACAGCTTTTTTATCCACTCGTCTACTGATGGGCACTTGGGTTGTTTCCAGATCTTAGCTATTATAAATTGCACAGTTATGAACATGGGGGTGCATACATTCTTTCTGATTGGTGTTTGGGGTTAATTAGGATATATTCCTTGACGTGAGATCAGTGGATCAAATAGCCAAAACTAATTTCTTGAGGAAACTCCATACTGTTCTCCACAGTGGCTGCACCAGTCTGTATTCCCACCAGCAATGTACTAGGGTTCCCTTTCTCTACATCCTTGCCACACTTATGATTTTTTGATTTGTTGATCTATCACTTTTTTGAACTTTCAGCAGTTTGCTATTCTGGTAGATGTGAGGTGATACCCATTGTTGTTTTAATTTGCACAGCGTGATGATCAGGGACTTCAAGCATTTTTTCATGTCTCTTGGCAATCTGTATGTCTACTTTGTAAAAGTATTTATTTAGGTACTTTGCCCATTTTTTAATCGGATTGTTTGTCTCCCTTTTGTTAATTTGTATGAGTTCCTTGCATATTTTGGGATATTAACCCTTTATTAGATGTATCCTTGCCAAATATCCCACACTGTGGACTCCATTTTCATTTTGTTGATGATTGTTTTTGCTGTGCAGAAGCTTTTTATTTTTATGTAATCCCATTTGTTTATTTTATCCTTATTTTCCTATTGCTACAACAGATGCCTGAGATTTTGGTGCCTATGGTTTCATCTAGGATTTTTATGGTTTCATGACTTACATTTAAGCCTTTTATCAATTTTGAGTTTATTCTTGTGTATGGTGCAAGTTGGCAGTCTACTTTCATGTTTTTGCATGTACCTGTCCAATTTTCCCAACACCATTTATTGAAGACATTGTGTTGATTCCACTGTATGCTCTTGCCTCATTTGTCAAATATTAATTGATCATAATGGCTGGGGCAATTTCTTGGGTATCTGTTCTGTTTCATTGATCTATATATCTGTTCTTCTGCCAGAACCAAGCTGTTTTGATTACAGTCATTTTGTATTATAACCTGACTAGAGGCCTGGAGCATGAAAATTCATGCACTGGAGGGGGGGTCCCTCAGCCCGGCCTTCCCCCTCTTACAGTTTGGGAACCCTCAGGGTCAAGAGGCCACTCAGCAATCAGGGGAAGGCAACACCACCATCACACCTCTGCTGCTGCCACTGCCAGTAGGGCAAGCCTCGGTCGGCCCTGGCTACCTGAGACTTGGGCGGCCCTGGGTGGCTGGGCAGCTGCCATCCAAGGCTTGCCTGCACCTTGGGCCAGCCCTGGGTGGCTGGGGAGCTGAGGGGACTGGGGGACTCCGGAGGCAGGTGCGCAGAGCGGCCAGGCCGCATGCCTGCCGCCCCGGTGGGGCTGAGGGGACTGGGTGCTGCCATCTTGTGGCTGTGGGTGCTGCCATCTTTGTGAGCGCATGATGGTCAATTAGCATATTCCCTCTTTATTAGGTAGGATATCTGGTATTGTGATTCCTCCAACTTCGTTCTTCTTTTTCAAGATTGCTGAGGGTATTCAGGGTCATTTTTGGTTCCATATACATTTTTGGTATATTTGTTCTAGATCTGTGAAATATGCTGTTGGTATTTTAATAGGAATTAAATTGAATCTATAGATTGCTTTGTGTAATATAGTCATTTTAATGATGTTAATTCTACCTATCCATGAACACAGTATATTCGTCAACTTGTTTATATCTTCCTCTATTTCTTTTTTCAATGTTCAGCAGTTTGCCAAGTATCAGTCTTTTACTTCTTAGGTTAAGTTTATTCCTAATTATCTTAATTTTTTGTTGCAAAGGTAAATGCGATTGTTTGTTTAGTTTATCTTTCTTTGAATTCATTATTGGTGTATAAGAATGCCATAAGTTTCTGGGTGTTAATTTTATATCCTGCTGTGTTGCCAAATTCCTTTATTAAATCTAATAGTTTTTTGTTGGACTTTTTAGGGTTTTTCTATGTACAATATTATGTGGTGTGTGAATAATGACAGCTTTACTTCCTCCTTTCCAATTTGGATGCCTTTTTATGTTTTCTTCTTGTCTGATCATGTGGCTAGGATTTCCAGTACTATGTTAGAGTGGTGAAAGTGGACATCCCTGGCTTGGTCCTGGTCTTAAGGGAAATGATTTTAGTTTTTGTCCATTGAGTATGATGTTGGCTGTAGGTTTGTCATGTATGACCTTTATTATGTTGAGGTATGATCCCTTTATTCCCACTTTGCTGAGAGTTTTTATCAAGAAAGGGTGTTGGATTTTGTCAAATGCTTTTTCTGCATCGATTGATATTATTATGTGATTTTTGTCACTTATTTTGTTTATGTAATGTATCACATTTATTGACTTGAGGATATTGTACCATCCTTGCATCCCTGGGATAAATCCCACTTGATCATGGTGTGTGATCTTTTTAATATACTACTGGATCTGATTTGCTAATATTTTTGGAGGATTTTAGTATCTATGTTCATCAGGGATATTGGCCTGAAATTCTATTTCTTTGCAGTCTCTTCATCTAGTTTTTGAACTAGGATAATGCTGGCTTTTTAAAGAAAGTGGTTGGAAGTCTTTCTTCCTCTTGGATTTTTAAAAAATATTGAGTAGCATAGGTGTTAGTTCTTCTTAGAATGTTTGCTAAAACTCCCCCATGAAGCCATCAGGACCAGAGATTTTGTTTTCTGAGAGTTTTTTGATTAGTCATTCAATTTAATCAATTATAATTGGCCCATTCATTTTTTCTGATTCTTTCTGATTTAGTTTTGGAATATTATATTGTTTTTAGGAATTTTTCCATTTCATCCACATTGTTCAGCTTGTTGGCACATTGTTGCTCATAGTATTTTCTTACAATCCTTTGTATTTCTGTGGTGACAGTTGTTTATTAACTGCTTTCATTTCTAATTTTGTTTATCTGTGACCTCTCTCCTTATTTCATAATGAGTCTGTCTAATGGTTCATCAAATTTGTTTATCTCAAAAGAACCAACTCTTGGCTTCATTGATTTTTGGTAATTTTTTTTTAGGCTCTACATCATTTATTTATGCTCTAATCTTTAGTATTTTTTATTTCTCCTACTTTCATGCTATTGTCTTTCTAATTCTTTAAGCTGTAAGGTCAAATAGTTTAATATTAGTGTTTCTTGTTTTTTTGAGGTAATACTGTAATTCTATGAATTTTTCTCTCAGGACTGCTTTTGTTTTTTCCCAGAGATTTGGGATAGCTGTGTATTCATTTTAATTTGTCTCCGGGAAGTTTTTTTATTTCTTTCTTGATCTCATTGGTAACCCATTCATTACTTAATAACATGCTATTTAGCCTCAATGTGTTTAAATGTTTTTGATTGTTTTAATGTAGTCAATTTCTAATTTCATTCCATTGTGATCTGAGATGTATGATATGATTTAAATGAAAAAACAGGAGGAGATCTTAAGAGAGCTGTGGGACAACATGGAACTTAACAATATTCGCATCATAAGAAGTGCCATAAAGGGAAGAAAGTGAACAAGGTATAGAAAATGTGTTTGAAGAAATAATGGCAGAAAATTTCCCTAACCTGGTAAAGGAAAGTCACAAAAATTAAGGAGGTACAGAGAGTCGAAAGCAAGAAGAACCCAAACAGGGCCACTCTCAGACAAATCATAATTAAAATGCCAAAATTTAAGATAAAGAGAGTATCTTAAAGGCAGCAAGAGAAATACAATTGGTTACCTACAAAGGAGCTCCAATAAGACTGTCAAGTGATTTCTCATCAGAAACTCTATAGGCCAAAAGGCATGAAGTATTCAAGATAATGAAAAGCAAGAATCTGAAACCAAGATTCCTATATCCAGCAAGGCTATTTTTCCAAACATATGGTGAAATAAAGAGATTTCCAAACAACAAAAAAAAAAGGCTGAAGGAGTTTAACATCAACAAACCAGCACTACAGTAATACAAAGGGACTGCTGTAATGGAAAGAAGATGTATATATAGAGAGAAGCACAGGCATATAGAATTAAAATGGCAATAAATATGTACCTATCAATAACTACCTTAACGTCGATGAATTAAATGCTCCAATCAAAAGACATAGGGTAGCTCTATAGATACAAAAGCATGAGCCAAATATATGCTGTCTACAAGATACCCAACTCAGAACAAAAGACTCAACAGTTGAAAGTGAAGGATGGAAAAAAATTCTCCATGCTAATGGAAATGAAAAAAAAGCTGGCATGGTGTTGTAGTAACATATAAAAAAGTTTTAAAATTTTAAAAATACCTCAAAATGTTAAAAGAGTTTTAAAATGTTTGAGTTAATTTTCCTGAAACTTAAAATGTGATATTAAGGACACATACCCCATTACCCTGAACGTGTGTGTCCCATAGATAAGGATTTGAACTTCGATTACTGAGTTAGAGTGACTTGCTATGATAGACACATGTTCACCTGCATAATTGCTGATGAACGCTTGTAGCCCTGATGTAGTTATAAGATAAACACATGGACTGCTGTGGGTATGAACAGGTTATAAAAACAGATCTCGGAAGAGACCTCTTTGATCATTGTTTGATTGCTGGATGCCTTGCTGTCGCTGATTGCATTTGATCCCTGCACCACGCTGGTGGTTCAATCGCTGGAAGCTTGCCTTCGCTGATGGCTCCCAGTCTGGGTGCAGTCTCTCTCCCCGCTCCGCTCATCTCTGTGCCGGGATGCAGAAGAACGTCTGAGCCTCAGACTGATTCGCGCTACACCACGGTGGTGGGGTGCAAGGATCTCCGACGGTGACTCCGCCCCCGAAACGGAATCTCTGTTCCTGATCTGACTTGCCAGCCAGCGATGGTGCTGCTGCTGCCACGAGAGGAGAGCCACATCTTGGGATCCCTGTACCCACAGCACCAGGAATTTATGTACATAATAAAGTGCTGGGTGTTTTGCAACTGCATAATTTTGTGTGGCGTAATTCCTCCAGCAGTCATAATTATGTCAATATAAGGCCACATGATGATGCCTAGCCTCGGACCTGCTTGCTTAGAGGAGTCTCTTCACTAGCAGATACTTAAAATGTCCAAACACCTGCACTGTGAAGTTTATCCAAAGGGATGCCTTGGATAGCACCCCTTCTTTCTTGGTCACATGGCAATACTCATATCTGACAAAATGGACTGCAAAATGAAGGCCATCACAAGGGACAATACAGGGTCACTACATAATACTTAAGGGATTGATTCAACAGGAGTATATAATCCTGGTAAAAAATATATGCACCAAATAGAGGAGCACCTAAATATATGAAAAACTTCTAGAGGATTTTAAGGGAGAGACAACAGCAATACAGTCATAGTAGGAGAGTTTAACACACCGCTGATTTCACTGGATAAGTCTTGCAGACAAAAAATTAACAAGGAAACAGTGAATCAAAATAACACAATGGATTAGATGGATTTAATTGACATTTGTAGAACATTTCCACTCAAAGCTGCAGAATATCCATTCATCTCAAGAGCACATGTGTCATTCTCAAAGATAGACCACATGTTAGGACATAATCGTATATAATAAAAGCCCAGTGACCAAACAGCAGAATGACCAGGATGACAGGTCGACCAGTCACTATGATGTGCACTGACTGCCAGGGGCAGAAGCTCAACGCAGGAGCTGGTCCCTGGTGGTCAGTGTGCTACCACAGTGGGAGTAGCCCCTCGGCTGACCCAGATGAGCAGTTGCTCCCACTGCAGTTGCTTGGCTGACCAGGATGAGCAGCGCTCCCCTAGCGGGCCAATCTCCACAGGCCATGCCCCCCACCAGTGCACGAATCCCGTGCACTGGGCCTCTAGTTAGGAATAAACTACAGTAAAAACACTCAAAAATATTAAAACCTATGGAGGCTAAATAGCATGTTATTAAACAATGAATGGGTTACCAATGATATAAAAAAAGAAATAAAAAACTTCCTGGAAGCAAATGAAAAATGAACAAACAACAGCCCAAAATCCTGGGACACAGCAAAAGCATTCCTGAGAGGAAAGTTCATAGCACTACAGACCTACCTAAAAAAATAAGAAAAATAAATAATAAACTATTTAACCCCAAAACTTAACAAATTAGAAAGAGAACAGGAAGAAAAGCCCAGAATGAGTAGAAGGAATGAAATAATAAAGATTTGAGCAGAAATAAATGACATAGAGACTAAAAATAATAATAATAATCAATGAAAACAAGAACTGGTTCTTTGGAAAGATAAACAAAATTAGCTTGACTCATCAAGAATCAAAGAGAGAGGACCGCAATCAATAAAATAAAAAAATGAATGCAGTGAAGTAACAACTGACACCACAGAAATACTAAGGACGTAAGAAAATATTATGAAAAACTATATGCCAACAAGCTGAACAATGAGATTGAAATGGACAAATTCCTAGAAAAATACAATATTCCAAAACTGAATCAGGGAGAATCAGAAAACTTGAATGGGACAATTACAATTGATGAAATTGAATCACTAATCAAAAAACTCCCAGCAAACAAAAGCCCTAGTCTAAATGGTTTCACAAGGGAGTTATAACAAATATTTTAAGAAGAACTAACACCTATCCTGCTTAATGTGTGTATATATATATATATATATATATATATATATATATATATATATAATTTTTTTAAATCCAAGAGGAAGGAAGACTTCCAACTGCTTTCTTTTTAAGGCCACCATTATCCTAATACAAAAACAAGATAAAGACACTGCAAAGAAAGATAATTTCAGGCCAATATCCTCGATGAACATGGATGCTACAATCCTCCACAAAATATAAGCAAATCACATCCAACAATACATTAAAAAGATCACACACCATAACCAAGTGGGATTTATTCCAAGGATGCAAAGCTGGCACAATATTCACAAATCAATTAACATGATACATCACATAAACAACTGGAAAGACAAAAATCACATGATCATATCAATAGATGCAGAAAAAGCATTCCATAAAATCCAACACCCATCTTTGATAAAAAAAAAAGTGGGAATAGAGGGATCATACCTCAACATAATCAAGGCCATATATGACAAATCTATAGTCAACATCATACTCAATGAGCAAAAACTAAAACCATTTCCCCTAAGAACAGGAGCAAGACAAATATGCCAGCCATGTCTGGAGCAAGAGCACCATATCCGAGAAGAGTGCCCACAGAACATCAGGCTGTGAAAAGCAGCAGGGTTGCTGTCTGCCAGGGAGAGACAGCTGGAAATGCACAACCCTATTTAAGGGACCACACACAAAATTTTGTGTGCATCCACTCACATTGGACTGGAGCTATGTGTGCAAATGCCAGGGTTGTGGGCTCTGGGGCTAGACTTTGTAGGTAGACACCCCGGTTTCCTGTGCTGAGCCGTTCCCTCACACTGCGGAGGACATCTTTCACAGGCAGACCTTTACCATCCAAGCGCCTTTTGCCTGGGGGTGAAGCAATTGCACCACCCTGTTGGAAAGCCTCTCGCCCCACCCTGTAGTCCATAACCTAAGGCTAATCAATTCTGAATACAGTCAGACTGCATGCACATGAGGGTCTCTGGAGGTTTTGAATGTTTCCCTGATTTAATTAGGGGCCCAGGGCTAGGAGAAGCAGAACTTGATGCCCATCTTAGTCCTTTGCAAAGGTACCCAATCACAGCAGAGGGAGCCACAAGCTCTGGTTTGCTGATAGCTCCAAGCAGGGTACTTAAGGCCAGTCACAAACAGCATCTGACATGGTCCTGCACTAGAGATTAGAATCATAGTAGATCTACCTAATAATAGACACAAACCCAAACAAGCAGCCAAAATGGGGAGACAAGCCCCAAATGAAAGAATAAGAGAATTTTCCAGAAGAGCTGAACAAAATTAAGATAAGAAATTTATCAAATACAGAGTTCAGAATAATGATGGCTAAGATGCTCAACAGCTTGAGAAAAGATATAGTAACTATGAAGAATGGCATAGCACTAATAAAGAGCACAGTGGAAAGAATACGCGGCAGATTAGTGGAAGCCGAGGATCGGATCAGTGAAATAGGAGATAAGGTAAAAAAACCAAACAAACAAAAAACACTCAGTCAGAGAACTAAAAAGGAAAAACAATGAGTTCTAACATGTGGTCTACCTTTGAGAATGACCCATGTGCACTTGAGAAGAATGTATATTCTGCAGCTTTGGGGTGAAATGTTCTATCAATGTCAATTAAATCCATCTGGTTCAATGTGTCATTTAGCATCTCTGTTTCCTTGTTAATTTTTTTTTTTTCCTGGAAGATCTATCCAGTGAAGTTAACAGGGTGTTAAAGTCCCCTACTATAACTGTATTGCTGTCGATCTCTCCCTTAAAGTCCTCCAGAACTTTTTATAGATTTAGGTGCTCCTATAGTGGCTGCATATATGTTTACCAGGGTTATATCCTCTCATTGGATTGATACATTTAGTATTATGTAATGACCGGTATTGTCTCTTGTGATGGCCTTCATTTTGAAGTCTATTTTGTCAGATATGAATATTGCTACCCTAGCTTTTTTTTTCTTTTCCATCCACATGGATTTTTTAATGTAAATTTAAAATAAAATATGACATTAAAATTAAAATGTGTGGGGAAAATGAACATCTTTTGTGAATTGATATCATTAGGAACCAGATAAACTGGATATTATGTGAATCTATATAAAAAGTGTCTACTTGAAGTTTCTATGTACATTTTATGACAATAATATTTAGTTTTGTAAAGTTTATTTCTACTAAAAATACATATGGGAAATGAAAGGGTGTTCTTTAAATGGAGTTTTCACAATTTGGTAGGAACTGATCCTGGCCCTTCAACAGTTTACTGCTTTTTTAGTTGTGCAGGACATGCATGCAGTGTTATTTCAGAGTGCCTGGGTGCAGGGTGAAGCTTTTGAAGAACAGGCACAGCATGCATAAATGCTCATCACTTACAGAGTGTTTCTAGAGCACGATGCTCAACCAATGGCAACTAGTATTATTGTTGTGGCAGAACACACAGGGGAATGATCAGCCAGCACTCTGAGGGAGGAAAGCTTAACCTTTACTCCTCAGCGCTGCTAGTCCAGGGGACTCTGATCCTAAGCCTGACCTGCCTCTGTGGGAGGTTTTGATGTATGTATCTTCTTGTGGCAGGCCCCTCGGGGTGGGCTTTGCAATTCTGCCCAAGTCAGTCAGAACGGGAAGTAAGATTGCTGTTTAACTAGATACTGAAGTAGGCTGTAAGCCCCCAAAGGTGCCCCCCTATTTTCCTTCTCATTATGTCAGAAGCTAGAAAAAGAAACCACCATGAGAGCATAACACGGACTCGTAAGAAAATGAGTGGAAAAAATAGCCTCGTGGGAAAACGGTATATAACCACATTGCAACCAGGTTATTGAATTTAACACAACAATTATAAAACAGCATGGTAGCACGTGCAACTAACTGTCAGGGTAAAAAAGAAAGTCAATGTTGAAAGTCACTTTTTCTATCCATGCTATATTATACCAGCTCCATAAAGTTTTTCTTAAATATGTAAAAAAAAGAGACCCCAGAATTATTATGGTAAACAACCTCCAAAACATATTATTTATAAAGTTATAAAGATACAAATGATTATATGCTGATTACACTGCCTTTTTAGTAAAATAAAATACATACTCATGCTCACATATATGGGTGTAGATGGGAAGCTACAAATATATATATATATTTATATAAACTATGTTTCCTCTTACAGAAAGATGCTGAGTACAGGAGAAAAGGGAGATTTACTTTTCAATGTAAATTTTAAAAATATATTTTCTACCATCCATATGTATTTAATGATATATTTAGTGATTGCAAGCATAGCATGGGAAAATATTAATAGGACAGTTTGATGAAAAATGTGATATACAGTAGTCATTCAATAAAAGCTATTTCTTAAATGTAAGGAAGATAATTAGCTGTTGGTATCATTTAGTTAAAGAGCTCCTTCTAAACATCAGTATCAACCAATTTTCCTATTTATTAGTATCACCCTTTAAAAACATTTGGTGACTGTCCGTCACTCCATTAGGGTTTCCGGAACACTCATTGATCTACCTACAAGCCAAATATATTTATCAAGTGCCCTCCGACTTTCCACAATGTCTGTCCACAGTTTGGTAAGCTCAAAATGACATCCGCTGCTTCTTTTATGACCATCTTACACCAGAACAAAAGGAGATTTGTGAGGCTCACAAGGCCACGGTCTCTGCATTAGTTAGCCTTGCACACAGCAATGCATCCCTCTAGGTCATCTGGATCCGGACACTGAAATCACCCTGTCATTCCTGCTGCTGTGAGAAATACAGATTTGGTCTCTTGCGCTTTTCCAACATTTCAGTTTGTGTTTCTTCACATGCATAAATGCTCATTTATGCACATGGCATTAACCTGTTTTATGTGTGTGTATTTCAGTATATATAGTTCAATAAAAAGCTCACTGGGCCTTCCATAGCACTTAACTATTTTAAAATAAGTTATTATACAATAGGAATTTGTGGCAGACACAGCAGTTAGCCTATTAAATATTCATTTTCTCTTTGTATTTACTAAGAGAGCCCCCATTCAAATTGAGGTGGCATAAGGCTCTGCTAAAAAGGTTTTCTTTCAGCCCATCTGGCTGGAGGTATGGCAATGTTACACAGTTCTGGACAGGGCCACCCAGACATTTTTCTGGGATCTCTGTATAGTTTGATCAAAAATTTATTGTAGAGGTCTCTGTTTCTGGTGAAACACATTTAACATATTTTTACTTATTTCTCCTCGTAAATGCAACTTAAAATCTTAAAATTTCTAAACTGTGAAAGAAATGCAGCCTGGGTAGGACACTGTTAACTGAAGAGAAGCATGGTAGTGAGTTTCCTAGGTCTCCTTTTTGTCTCATATATCTGAGACCTAACACAGGAGACCAGACACCCGGAGATATCAATTGGCACAGATTTAAAGCAAATAAATAAAAAATAAACAAAACAACAGCAAAATACTTTCTTTCTAAGCTAAAGGATTAGGAAAGGGCAGCCTAGCAGGAGAGAAACCATTGTAAATAACCACTTTACTCCAACAAACTCCACAGGAAAACTGAGACCCTAGTCTCAACTCCACCAGCAAAACCTGAGTGCAGGGCCAAAATTACACCCTGGCAAAGGTGCAATTACACACCCCAAACTTATAGTCAGGGTGACATCAGAGAAGGCATGGTAGGGCGCCAGCACGTCCATCACAAATGGGCCCCAGCCTACCTTCAGATTGAGTGGATACACAGGGGAACCCTACACTTCACTCCCGCCAGTGGGGAGCAAGAGGCTTTTCTCCTGTGTGCTTGGAGAAGTGTCAGAGGAGAGCCAGGGGAGAGTCAAGGCCACACGGGAGCAGTAATGGGGTGTCTGCCTTCCCCAGCCACGTGGGTATACATGGCAGCCTAGATGACTTATTATTTGTTGCTTATAAGTTTAGTAAAATTGCTAAGTGAGAACATATGGGCTTGGACATATTTTAAACTACAAATTTAACTTTTTAAAAATATATTTTCATTGATTTCAGAGAGGAAGGGATAGGGAGAGATAGAAACGTCAATGATGAGAGAATCATTGATGGGCTGCCTCCTGCACGCACCCTACTAGGGATCGAGCTCACAACCCAGCACGTGTCCTGACCAGGAATCAAACTGTGATCTCCTGGTTTATAGGTCAATGCTCAGCCACTGAACCACACTGACCAGGCTACATATTCAATTTTTTAAAATAACTATAAAATAATTCAGATGACCTATGTGTTCTTGAGGAAGTTCTCTTAATGAGTGTATTTTAAAGATTTGTTTGATTTCATTGAATTTATTGAATTTATCAACATAAAAGTGTTTGTTGGTTATCTTTTGATTTTCTGTGAGGTCTGTAGTGATATATCTTC